>NC_136790.1:15108659-15136159 GCF_951216825.1 Electrona antarctica
CTAGCCTGCTGGAGGGGTTCACATCATCCCATGCAGCCTCGAGAGGAAAAAGAAGGCAAATAAATGCAGCCTTGAGGCTACCTACCAATGTGGTGTTGTGGAGCTTGATCACCTCCTCGTCCTCCTTTTCTCCCCAAATTGGCAATGGCAATAAATGCAAAAGTTGCCTAGTGTGAATACTTCCACAGCCTAAGTAGTAAAGGAGAAACTATCAGTCTTCTCCGAAATCGGTCAATGTTTGTCAACTCAGCACGTGTTGACAACGCATATTAGTAAACAGAAGCCGTATGTGTGTCACACCAAAAGTGGTGACCTATAGAATCCTGTACATAGAAGCATCACGCAATCGTCTCCCTCCCTGTGTGGGTCACGTGGTGGGCTCTGAGCAAATGGGAGAGAGAATGTAGTGTTGCCAGGTCCGCGTATTGTAAGCGAGTGGTAGTGTGTGTAAGTAGCGTGTTGAATGGCATTTTTTCGGTGCTTGTTTTCATAGACGTGGCAACAAATTAGGCGGGGGTGTCGGTGCTTGTGGCGTGTTTGTGTTTATTATTGATATTGATATTGTTTGCGAGTGTGGACGGGAGCCGGCTGTAGTGGCAGTGCGATGACAATTGTTACGCGGCTGGTGTCGAGTGTGGCCGTGCGGCGCGACATGAGGAGATAGGGAACCAACGACGCGGAGGGTAAGTGTGTGACGTGTTAGTGTGTTGTTGCAGTGTGTGTTGCAGCGTGTTGCAGCGTGTCAGTGACGTAGTAGCTGGTGCCTTTTGTTCCTGTGCGTGCTTTTGGGCACATGTTTTCAATTGTAATATAGGATGACTGCATGGACGGATCCTCTCATTCCCCCCCTCTGATACCCAAGTGGAGGCACGCATTGCTGCTTGTCTGGCTGACATCTCGGCGTGGATGTCGACAAACCACCTGAAGCTCAACCTGGACAAGACCGAGCTGATGTTCCTCCCGGGGAAGGGCTGTCCGCACCGAGACATGGCCATCACCATTGATAATGCTGTGGTGACCTCAACTCGGACTGCGAAAAATCTGGGTGTGACCCTGGACGATCAACTGACGTTCTCGGCAAACATCGCATCAGTGACAAGGTCCTGCAGATTCCTCCTCTACAACATCAGGAGGATTCGCCCCTTCCTCACGGAGAAGGCAGCCCAGGTGCTCATCCAGGCTCTCGTCATCTCCCGCCTGGACTACTGCAACTCCCTCCTTGCTGGTGCTCCGGCATCTGCCATCAGACCTCTGGAGCTTGTTCAGAAAGCTGCGGCTCGTCTGGTGTTCAACCGCCCCAAGTTCTCCCACACAACCATCCTTCTCCGTTCTCTACACTGGCTCCCCGTAGCGGCCCGCATCCAGTTCAAAACCCTGGTGTTAGCCTATAGGGCAGTGAAAGGAACAGCTCCTTCCTATCTCCGGGCTATGGTCGATGCCTACACCCCTGCCCGACCACTTCGGTCTGCCACCTCGGGGCGACTGATTGCCTCGTCACTCAAGGGTCCTTCTGGCCGATCCACACGGTCACGACTCTTTTCTGTTCTGGCCCCACAGTGGTGGAATGAACTCCCCACTGATGTTAGGACAGCAGAGTCACTGCCCATATTTCGCCGCAGGTTGAAAACCCACCTCTTCAGGAAACACTACCCTTCCTCTCTGCCTGACCTACTTGTTGTTAACTAGTTGTACGAACGTTTGTTTTCTATTGTTGTATTGTTTATTGGATCTTGTTTAGTCGATACACTTAATTGTTTTAGCTCATGCTCATTTGATTTAGCTATTTTGTCTCATCCGGTTAAGGAAATAGGTAGCTGATATATTGCACTTTTACCTTAGCGCTAGGTATACTCTTGGTTGCTTGTTTTTGCAGAAAATGCACTAAAGACTTCTGGTGATTAGTAGTTTTTGTTCCCTACCTATGTTGAATACACTTATTGTAAGTCGCTTTGGATAAAAGCGTCTGCTAAATGACTGTAATGTAATGTAATGTAATGTAATGTCATCAATGTCACCAGGTCATTCAGTTCACTGTTTCTATCAATGTCACCAGGTCATTCAGTTCACTGTTTCTATCAATGTCACCAGGTCATTCAGTTCACTGTTTCTATCAATGTCACCAGGTCATTCAGTTCACTGTTTCTATCAATGTCACCAGGTCATTCAGTTCACTGTTTCTATCAATGTCACCAGGTCATTCAGTTCACTGTTTCTATCAATGTCACCAGGTCATTCAGTTCACTGTTTCTATCAATGTCACCAGGTCATTCAGTTCACTGTTTCTCAACTAGTAGAAAGAAAATCTAAACAAAAAAATCTACAAATCCTACATTACTAAATGCATGGTCAGGTCAGGGACCACATGCAATACCTCCACTGACCACCTGTTGAAAACCCCTGTCCTAAACCATCATGATACATGTTACTGCAAGGGAGGGAGGGAGGGGGGGGGGGGGGGGGGGTGCGTGCGTGCATGCATGCATGCATGCATGCATGTGTCTACCTCCAATGTTCTGCAATGTGATGGCAATTCCAGCAGCCATCTTCCCTGGTGTCCCAAAGGCCCTGTAGCCCAGCTGCTCGTACGCCCGGATTCCTGGAACACATTTACACCATTACATTACACATCACAACATACCATACATTAGAACACATCATACTGCACTGTAAGGGTAGCCAACCTACCAGCGCCAACATTGGCACAATGGAGGGTGATCACTGGCACACTGTGCCTGAGAGAGTATTTTTGGTTTAAAATGTAACTACCGGTATTTTCTCTGGGAGAGCAGCGAGACTCGGCACAGCTGTTTTTTTATGTTTTGATTAGGTGTTCCATCATGCTCGTTTGAAGCACAGCTACTTCAACCAATCAGATTGCTTCCTTGAAACGACCTGCTGTATAAATTATGAGATTAAACGCTTTTTTGTAACAAGCAATAATGGCACTGGGGATAATTAACACAAACTACACTGAGATTTTGTGCTGACATGACAGGTTACTGTACAATGTTTCAATTATGATAGCACCCAGGGAAGGAATTCCATGGAAGGCCATGACATTATGAAGTTTATTTGATGCCCTTTCCTTTGCCCTGGCATTTGGCTTTGTGCCCCCCAAAGGATTGACAACATCAAAGGCCAAGTGTGGCCTTGTACCTAAACTAATGAAACTATTAAACTCCCACACGAGAGACCAGGGTTACAATCCAGTTGCAGTGAGGTACAAGAGAGGTACTCTTGAAACTTGTAGCTAGTAGCTTTAAAGCATCATAACTTACATTATAACATAGCATACATTAATCAATCAATCATAATATTACATTAATGCCATACAATATTATAACATACATTTTTACCACACATCAAAACATACATTATACCATATTATATTACAACTGCAATGTTACAATGGAGATTTTGTGATACGTGCTATTAACTAGACCTATGTCTAGTGTATTGTGTGGATAGGAGGTGGTATGTGTGGATGTTAAAAAAGTAATGGATTTAACTCACAAGACATTACCGGGCGGTATGTTGATGAGAACATGAGGGTACAATGTAGGCCTATGAGGCATCAATGTTGATATTGTATTGAAAAACTCTGTCCGTGCCATGAGCCACTAATTAAGGCTAATATTTTAAGAGCTTTTTCTTTGCAAAGAAAATGTCCCCCACCAATGTGTCAGGTGGCTTCCAAGACCTGCAGTACGCACCAAATCACATTCATGTGTAAATGCAAGCAACTGTATGCACATACATACCTACAATACCAGATAACTGTACGTACGTACGTACGTACGTACGTACATATATACCTACAATACCAGATAACTGTATGCACATACATACCTACAATACCAGATAACGGTATGCACATACATACCTACAATACCAGATAACGGTATGCACATACATACCTACAATACCAGATAACTGTACGCACATACATACCTACAATACCAGATAACTGTACGCACATACATACCTACAATACCAGATAACTGTACGCACAATGCACATACTACAATACCAGATAACTGTATGCACAATGCACATACATACCTACAATACCAGATAACTGTATATACATACATACCTACAATACCCGATAACTGTACGCACATACATACCTACAATACCAGATAACTGTATGTATACATACCTACAATGCCAGATAACTGTATGTATACATACCTACAATACCAGATAACTGTACAAACATTCATACCTACAATACCAGATAACTGTATGTATACATACCTACAATACCAGATAACTGTACGCACATACATACCTACAATACCAGATAACTGTATGTATACATACCTACAATACCAGATAACTGTACGCACATACATACCTACAATACCAGATAACTGTACGCACATACATACCTACAATACCAGATAACTGTATGTATACATACCTACAATACCAGATAACTGTATGCACATACATACCTACAATACCAGATAACTGTACGCACATACATACCTACAATACCAGATAACTGTATGCACATACATACCTACAATACCAGATAACTGTATGCACATACATACCTACAATACCAGATAACTGTATGGACATACATACCTACAATACCAGATAACTGTATGAACATACATACCTACAATACCAGATAACTTGAGCAGCAAATGGATGGAGTATGAAGAGAGTACTGCCACTACTGTCAGGAGGACCCTACAGAGGAGACATACAACAAATAGACATATTCATGAACAAATAATAAGTTATATTTTCAGTGCTAATCTCTTTTTGTTATTTTTGTTAAAAAAGCTAAATGTCCAATATTCCAATATCAATCATTGCTTTTACAGTGTTTGTTCCATAACAGAGGTATTGCCATCTCTCCAGCTCTTTAATTAGTAAACAGAAAATACATTTTCAGGTCAGGATGCCGATTAATTAAGGAGAGATAACTCCACAAAGATATTTGATCAGATTCAATTGTATAGTGTTTCGGGTTAAAAATGTGTCTTCTATTAAGTATATATTTTTTTGTTTGTTTCATCACTTCCAATTTAACTCCTTGTTGGATAAAATTGGTATCCCTGCCAGAAAAGGTATTTTCTGCTTATCAAAGATCAGCAGAGAGAGGGACCCGTGTTACTGAATAAATGCCACACATCAGAATATCTAAAGCTATTTAACACATATTTTAACAAAACAACATTATTACTTATACAACCCTTTATAGTTTCCTCAATGGCCTAAGACTTTTGAAAAAGTCTCCCCCCCCCCCCCCCCCCCAAAAGGGCGGCCGTGTGAATGTGGTCAACAGATCACATTCTTAATCTGTGCATTAGGTTGTAGACGTATTTATGCAGCTGCGGCACGGAGATGAGATTGTTGGATATTGGAACGGAGCGTGTGTTTGAAGAGCGAGGGTTCCCGTGGCTCTGGTTCACCCTGGGCTGGATGGACTCCAGCAGGGCTGGGCTGGCTGCACGTTGCACAAGCTGCTCATGTACCCGCTAGGCCGCTACCACAGGAAACAAGCAGTATAAGCACACACATCAAATGGGCTATTTTTAAAGGGGAAATATATTTACAAGCTAGGCAACGAACGGTAAGGCGTGTTGGGGTGAGCCAATCCACAGAGTTATTGAAGAGGAAAACTACTCTGGACTTACTGCAAATTAAGTCCTCAATGTAGTTCATTTCAATCTCAGGGTTCAACTTAATTTTGCAGTGCTTTTATTTTTTTCTTCCATATCTTCAAATGCGTCAGTTCTCCAGCAGCCATCCTTTGGCCAAAGGCCCTGGTCTGGCCTCAATTTATAAAGAACTTCATCTACTGACGTTCACGGGGCATGCCCTCTTCAAGCTATACTAGTACTACCAATCTATTTTCTCCCCCTTTTGTTGATCTTGCCAACCAAAACTCTCTCTCTCTCTCTCTCTCTCTCTCTCTCTCTCTCTCTCTCTCTCTCTCTCTCTCTCTCTCTCTCCTCTCTCTCTCTCGGTCTTGCTGGAATGCCCAAGCGGCACGTCTTTCACCTCGACTTCAACTCTTGGCTGTCTGTCTTTGGCTCAATGTGTCCGTCGAGCATCGTGGAAGAATGCGTTTGTGGTGGAACTGGAAAACAGTCGGCCGATGCATTGGTGCCATGGGTGGGAGGACAGATCTGCTGACAGTCAGTCAGACCAAGTGAAAAAAAAAAACGTGCAAACCATGCAGGCCTGTGTCAGCCTGCCAAGAACAATCTCCATATTATTGTATCTGACTACCATGGGAGGTGGACCGAAATGTAATTTTGGCCCTAAATTCTAATTACTGTACCACTCATCAAGTTATCCATCAACTTGTGATAGATAACAACAGATACATAGAAACTACACTGCAACCGCAAGTTGAGGACACCGTGACTCGCAAGCGTCCTTATCTCACCCCTGTTTCCACACGCTTGTAGATCGGCCATTTTCAAATGGCTTACGTATAAACTAAGTGGTTAAATCCCCGAGTGTGAAAATGGGCCCAACCTTTTGGGGATTACAGGGTGTAGACTCGAGGGACTGCCATGTTACACAAATACCGTATAAACACGCTCTTTGTTCGGCGGAAAGCCCTACGGTAATTACATGACAAAGTGTGACCCGTTTCCTTCCAGGAAGGCATTGGTCATGATCCCACCCGAGGCCAGTGAGGCAACCCACTGGAGTGAACTGAACTGGCCCTGAATCCGTGCCTCACACAAGCCGTCATGGGTCATAAGTACGGAACATAACACCTGCAGGCAGGGATGGAGAGAGTACTACTCAAATAGAAGGAACTAGGAATGTCCCGATCACGTTTTATTGCTCCCGATCTGATTCCGATCATTTCCGATTTTTCTCGATCCGATATTTATATTTTATAGAACACGTTTATGCCATATCACTATTGTACAATATCCCAAATAACAGACAATTACCAGTTTAATATCATGATATGGATATAATATTGATACTAGGGATGTTTTTTGGCTCCCGATCCGATTCCGATCATTTGAAAATGACGTGATCGGCCCCCGATATCCGATCACCCGATCCGACAACCCTAAGCAGGACTGTTACAGTACGTCACTTAGAAAGACAAGTATGCACGCAGTGGTTTACATGAGGGCTCGTTTTGAGAAATAATATTATAAATATAGTATTGTTTTAGTCTAAAGGTTAATCAATAAAGCTATTGACTCATGGTGCATGCACGCCACGTTGTGCAGACCTTTATTTTTGATTTGTCTGTGATTCTCATTGGTCGGTTCCACTCCCACGCCGACCTTCCAGTGTCTGTGATTCTCATTGGTCCGACTCCCACGCCGACCTTCCAGTGTCTGTGATTCTCATTGGTCGGTCCCACTCCCACGCCGACCTTCCAGTGGATGTGCCAGCTCTGCTCTGTTTTCCTTTATAGTATCTGTTACTTGACTTATAACCACATTAACCCTGGAGTCGCTAATTCGAGGACGTCATCATCATATAGGCAGAAACATCTCCAAAATAGCTTAGGCCTATATGCGTAATTTCGACTTCAACTCCTGGCTGTCTGTCTTTGGCTCAATGCGTCCGTCGAGCATCGTGGAAGAATGCGTTTGTGGTGGAAAACAGTCGGCCGATGCATTGGTGCCATGGGTGGGAGGACACAGGATCTGCTGACAGTCAGTCAGACCAAGTGGAGAAAAAAAACGAGAAAAAAAAACATGCAAAACCATGCAGGCCTGTGTGCCTGCCAAGAACAATCTCCATATTATTGTATCAGACTACCATGGGAGGTGGAGCGTAATGTAATTTATACTTTGTCTCTCGAGCCACACTGACTGCAGTGCTGCAGCGGACACTCTATACAGCCAGCACTGCTGGAAAACGACGAGGTATGGATGGAGGCCTCTCTTCCAGACTGTGGCTGCATTTCACTCGCTTCACTGCATGTCAGACCAACTTCTGACCAATCACAATGGCCAAATGATACCATATAGCTCGGCTAGTCACAACGTCTCCCGTGCACCTGTTCTGGTGTAGTATGAGGCTTGACCCATTTTGGGCGGGAACCCCTTTTGGTGTTAGCATTATGTTATGCTTTAGCTATTGAAAAATAGCAGACCTACAAGCTCATAGCGCGCCACCGAGTGGCGCGCTACGAGCTTGTAGGTCTGCTATTTTTTGAAAAATCGAAGAAGGACTGACATAGAAACATAGCTTTTTCAGAAAACTGTCAGGATGTAGAAGACATTTTTAGAATCTGATCTCAGGTCAAAATGGGTTAACAGTTATAGATAGGTATGGTTAAAATGAAAGGTCCAATGTGGCATCCTGAGCATAATCATTGCAATGTTACAGACACCCTCCCTTTCAAATTCAGTGGATGCTCTCCAAAGTGGGGAGCATCTTTTCCTCAAGAGAAAGCTTTGTCAAAGATTGCCTTATGAAGGAAATGAGGTTCAAAGCAAAATTACAGTAAATTGAATACCGGTACCCTCCTGACAACATGTAGATGGCCCAGAATATATGTTTAAAAAATAGTGAAAAGAATAGTGGAATTTAGCAATAGGGAGGCCACAGTCAGGTACTATATGGCTATTTCTATGTCCTTGTCCTATTTTTTTGTATTATACAGTACAATCATCAGGCAGCCCAGATTTCTACAACCACCCATGGCTATGACTGCAGAGATCTGGGCTGCCTTGAATTTCTTAATCAAAGGGGTATTATATGGAGGCTCACAGCATGGGGCCAAGAATGCTTTAAAGACCAAGATAAAGCTCGGCCAAATTCAACACCAGATACCTTGTAAACGAGAGCTGAGATGTGAAAAATGGCTCCAGGACAAAGGCTGCACAGTGTTGATCTAGTCTGTGCTATCTGGTTAGATTAGCCTCTGGAAACATGAGCTGAATTATTTTGAGAATCACCAGTAATAAACCATGAAAGTGTCTGAAGACCTGGTTGGTTGGTTATACCTATGAATCGTGAACTAAATTTCAAATCCTAAATCTAAAATGACTCATGAGCTAATTAAAATTAGGCAGGCTCACACCGGCGTGCCAGTTTGGAGCGGGTCGGTTCTGTAGAACCACTGCTCTGAAGGTCTTCACACTTTTTCATGGCACATCATTTAGTGTTATCTGTGTCACTGTGCATGATTCGTTTCATGTAATTCACGTCGTCATTAGCGTCGTTTTGTGTGATTCGCGTTGGATCAGTCACATATTTTTGGGGTAATTTTTGCATCATTTGCATCATGTTATTTGATTTGAATTGAATTGCGTTCTCCTAGATAGAAGAAGATTCCCCTATCCTGTTTGTTTCCCCCCTAACAGAAGAGATGCCACCATACTGAAATGATCATTTCAGTAGCCATTTTGAAACCCTTCTTGTATTAGCACTTCTTAGTCACTGTGAAAAATGTATAAACTTTGTGCTTATTATTCACAGCAGCCAGCAGTGTACCGCTGTGCCATTTACATAATAACTCAATTCCACCGCCATTGTACTTCATTATATCACAGAGCCTGAAACCTGAATTTAATTAAATCTCAGACACAGATACTTATCAAACGATTCTAATGCATTATCAGTCTCTGTGCGTTATTATGAGCCATCAGAGTAGAGAGCTGTTATTCAAAATGCCAGGCATTTATCTACCGAGCATTCAATTAGGGCTTTCAACAAATGCAGGCTGCCTGCCTGGGTTAATTGCCTATAACAATTAAGTGCTATTTTTGCGTTAAACCCAGACCTCCAGTGAGAAAATCTACAGTATGTTCGCTGACGCATGAACTGCGTCAGCGAACATCTGCGAGCTCCAGTTTAGTCGTAATGGCTGCAAATTGCAATCGCAGCTGTTTTCACCTATTAGAGCACGTCACTGACGCCATGACACGTCAACATCTGTCCAACTCGTTTTCTTCGCCATCCAGTGTTGATTTTGACAGCAAGTTTTAGTCATAGTCTCTTGAATAGTTTTCATTTAGTTTTAGTCACATAAGTCACCTGGAATGTTTTAGCGTTAGTCTAATTTTAGTCGACTAAAATGTATTTTGGCGGGCCTTGATGCCATCATAATGGCTGTGTTTACACTTGCTGAAAATAGCCAACCTACAACCTCACAACCTCACAACGCGTCGCAGCGTGACGTGTTTTCAACCAAGTTTAAAATTAATGACTTATACTGGATCTCTTGTCCACTAGTTCCTTCCACATTTTGGTCTAGTTTTTATTTGTTGACGAAATTGTCAAAATATTTAGGCTTAGTTTTAGTATATATATATAGTCATCATAGCTTAGTTTCCATTTAGTTTCCATTTAGTTTTCATCACTGAAAAAGCGTAGTCGACGAACATTGTTTGTCATAGTGTTAGTCGACGAAATCAACACGTCTACATTCATCTGGCTGTGCAAACTCACAGGAACAGGACGACCCCTGTGTTGGCCATGGCGTACGCCAGTCCCAGGATCCCGCTGCCCATGATGGCGTTGCCCAAGTTGAACACCGACATCCCAAACGAGGTCTTCCCCTCGAACTGATGCCAATGACAAAAGAGATAAATAAAGCAGGTTAAGAGTATATGCTGCATGTAGTGCATTGGCTCCCAAACTTTTTAGCTCAAGACTCCAAAAAGAAATGAGACGTTTCCCCGGGACCCAAACTAGTGAAATGAGCAGATCTACATTCTCATACAACGCGTCGCTTCCCGCCACGTTTTGAGCTTGTTGATCGGCTGTTTTCATATACTTAAACATCAGTTTTCTCATTTCTGAAAATACTGGGAGAAAGAAAATAATTTAATTAGTTTTTGGGTCATGAGAAATGTGTTTTTTTAGGAATGTGGGAAACAAAACATAAAGGGAACCATAAAAAAGTGTGGCCTTGGCTGGTAATCCAGTCTGGCAGTGTGCCGCGGGTTCGACTCCCGATCCCGACGGCCTTTACTGCATGTCTTCCCCCCATCTCTCTCCCCATTTCCTGTCAGCCTACTGTCTGTCCCTCCATAAAAAATATAAAAATAAAGGCGAAAGCCACAAAAAAAAACATTAAAAAATTATAATAATAAAAAGTGTCTGTGACCCACAAATGCATGCTGCATAAAATGCAAAATGAACAACTGGGAAAACAGACGTACATCTGTAAAGCGAGTGGTCTTCTTGTCGTCTATGCTCGATAAGAACTCCTGGCTGTCTGCGCGGTTGGCCTCCGTGTCCGCCGTTCTGTGGGGACTCACGGGAAAAAGAGAAACACAGTTGTCGTAAGAACATGAGGGCAACAAAGAGCAACACACATACAAAAAACACCCCCCAAAAGGCCAGCAGCAACCCTGGGAATCCCAATGCCAACGCTGCAATCTCTCTTTCAACACAACCAGGGACAGGACTTAAATTGTCATGCAATGTCTCTGTCCGTGTGTTTATATTTAGTATCGAGGCCTATTCATAGTCCGGATTTTCGGTGGTGAGGTGACCACCGCTCCGGTGGTGAGCTGTAATAACGTGGAGCGGTGGTGAGTAAAAACAGAGAGAAGGGCTGGGGTGGTGGCGGTGATTTTCTCTTCACCGCAGCTCAGTGACGTCATGTTGTAGTTCGGTGGTCACCTCACCACCGAAAATCCAGACTATGAATAACGCTTAAATCAGGGGAACGTGCGACACACATGCTCTGCTCATCATCAGTGTTACATACCTGGCATCTTGAGCACTATTGGGCACAACTTCCCTACAATGTAGCGTAGAGAGAGAGAGGGACCATCCATCACCCAATGAGAGCACAAAGAGGAGAAACAACAGACAACCTCAGTGATAGTCCTGTTATAAAACAATATACCCAATGATCCACTCTGCAGTGGATTAACCCACATGAACCATAGTGTCTCTACGGTTGACGAACATTCTGCAAATGAATATTCAGCAAAAAACTCTACAAACTCAATCCCTTGAAGATCGTCTATTTTATATGGATATCTATCTACCTATTAGATCGATAGATGATTACTACATGACTAGTTAGTTGCTGCGAGAGTGAGGTCTAGCCAACACCAACTCGGGATTCCTGGATCGCTGCCCTCCACAATTTCCTATTCAACATCAGGCTCTTCAGTGTTGTCAGCCAAGCTGTCGCGTCGCACCACGTCTACATAGGTGGTATACGCTTCTTTCCCCTCCTGGCTTTTCCCTGGGTTGGCTCCCATAGGGTCAATTTACTTGCCTCAAGTTCTGGGTGCCTGACGCAGTGCCCTGCCAGCCTCATCCTTCTCTCTTACATGACTAATAAAACTGTCATCCTCTGCTACACAGACCCTCAGATAAACAGTCAGCCTCTGAATGTTTATTGACTGGGCTCACAGTCACTCACACAGACAGACAATCTGTTAACGAAGCCATGGTCAAGATTAATTTGGCTGCATCTACTGTAGGTGACGAAACAAGACGAAGTCCGTCTTGTTTTATCCGGGCAACAGGTCAGGTCTTCTACACCAAAAGAGAAACAGTCTCTCAAGCCAGACCACAAGATTATTATCGGTTTGCATTTTGTCATTCATTTTTATTTCATTTTGAGTTTTCTTTTTCTATTTTAGTTCAGTTTTTGATTCATTTTTAAAGTGGGTTTGCTAATTAATTTAGTTAATTTTTTGGCTTAGTTTTGACTAGTGTTAGTTCTAGGTTTTTCTTAATATGGATTACCCAACCCTGCAGAAGTCTGTAGACGGGTGCTACACCAGAATGCTGCGTGCTGTACTTAACATCAGCAAGAGCGTGCAATGCATGTTACCAACAATACCCTGTATGAGGGAATACCAAGGGTGAGCCAGAAAGTAGTAGACTAGCAGGACACTGCCAAAGACATCAACAACTGCCAGCCAACAAAGTAGTGCTGTGGGAACCAACACATGGGCATCGATCAAGAGGACATCCCACATTAACATATTGTGGATGTACTCAAGAAAGACGCAGGAGCTCAAAGCACCAACGAGCTGGTCGGATGTACAGTATGGAGAACCGGGATGGCTGGAAGCGACGATGGAGGACTCGTCTGAGGACAACCTAGAGAGATTAACGCATTTTGGGGCGGGAACCCCTTTTGGTGTTAGCATTATGTTATGCTTTAGCTATTGAAAAATAGCAGATCTACAAGCTCATAGCGCGGCACCGAGTGCCGCGCTATGAACTTGTAGGTCTGCTATTTTTGGAAAAATCGAAGAACGACTGACATAGAAACATAGCTTTTTCAGAAAACTGTCTTTAGAAGACATTTTTAGAATCTGATCTCAGGTCAAAATGGGTTAAGCGCAATACATACTCCTTCCTATATCAGGCTTCCCGAACTAATAGTTGGGCGAGTCGGGACATCTGGAGGATCTAACATGCCGTCTAACTTTATTTTTTTTTAACCTTTATTTAACCAGTAAAACACATTGAGGCTGCGTCTCTTTTACACCGCCAAACGTCAAATGCACGTATACTGTATGGACTATGGAGCCAATTGCACATAATATGGAGATCAACGTGCACTGATGTCACAAACAAAGCACACGTATAGAGGGTATGCGTGTGACATCATCATCAAACCAGGAAGTTATGCAGGAACGCCTACTGAGTGGCAAAAAACTACTTTCTGGCCTTGACAGCCCATACATCCACACAGAAAAGTCTTATCTGATTGCATTAAACAACATTAAACAATGTTAAACTCACTTTGCCTGTTGCTTTGCCACTCGATGTGCCATTCACTTTAAGCATGCGCATACCCTCTATTGAGATCAACATACACTGGTGTCTGGTGTCATACACAACACAAACCAAAATAAACCAAAACAAATGATTTTCAAATCTTCATCGTGATAAAAATGCACATACGGTATATGGGGAATTTCAACATGGAATTTGTTGCTTTCTCAATATTCCGAGGGTTTATTCATTCATATCAAAATCCCCTTTTAGGTGATCACAGTTTCACCTAAAAGGTGAGTAGGTTATCACCTAAAAGTGGAGTATGCTTATTGCTTAAATGTAAAGGCCTATTCATACTCCACTTTTAGGTGATTACAGTTTCACCTAAAAGGTGAGTATAGGTTATCACCTAAAAGTGGAGTATGCTTATTGCTTAAACGTAAAGGCCACTCCACTTTTAGGTGATAAGGTGAAAACTACAACATGACGTCACCACGCTGCGGTGGTAAGCCACTCACCGCTTACCCAAACACATCTGTTTTTACTAAACACCATTTCAGTGGTGAAACTGGAGTTTGAATAGTCCTTAACCCTTGAGAGTTCATCAGTATCAGATATGCCAGTTCCATGAACTCAGAAAGGACTTTCCCTCCCATTTTGGGAGGAAATTACTTTCTACTTTCTGTACTATTCTTTCTATACTATTCTATCTTCTTACTATTTGACCGTATACTTACTTGTCAGAATCCTGAGCGGGGGATGTTGCTGTGGTCATATCCGCTGACTCATGCCCTTTCCCGTTAGGAATAGTGTTGGCGTCACCAGCAGGAGCGGTTTCCACAGTCTCAGCTGGTTTATCCTCACTCATCTCTGCTCCTCCGGTGCCTCGTTGTGTGTGGTTATGTGTATGTGAAGTTGTGAACGTGTGTGTGTTTAAGTGTGTAAATGTTTTGGATGTGTGTGCTGCACACCGGCTTTTTTATTTTCCTTCAGAAATCTGTGGAGAGAGGAAAAACAAATATGGGGCCGTTAGCAAAAGTATTTGTGCCTTTCACTTTTATACGCTTTAAAAGCTAGCAGCCATCTTGTTCTGCTGGACCGGCAGAGCAAGGCCTTCATCACGAATGTTGCTGACAGACTGACTGACTGACTGACTGTCTGTCTTGAGTGATGAACTTACAGTAGAGACCATTTATTTTTATTTGACAAACATTGAGACTGATAGCGCACACAGGTTGCATTCCAACTCAGTTAGTTTGAGGCGCACTGTGGTTTAATTTCACTCAAAATCCTCTGTATATAATGAGGCTCGTGAGGCGATCCAAAGCAAGCCACTAAGGTGAGTGAGGGCTGGATAGCCTTGGGCGCTTCCTCTGCTCTGCCTATCCTAGTCAATCACAGTGATCGGGGGTCAGGGTTTTGAAGACAGCTGGTTTGGGAATTGCTTACACTTGAAAGAAATCAAGGAGTATAAATTCAAAGTTGGTACACATTCTTTTTTGAGTGGTGCAAACCACTCCAATGACCAGCTTTGTCTGTACCTGTGTACCTGTACCCGTGTACGTGTACGTGGGGCCATGTACAGGTGAGCATGGTTGCTATGGTTAGTGTGTGACGTCACTGCACCACTCAGTTCACACGGGTGTGATTTTTTACAATACAGTTGAGACAAGAAACAGTGAGAGAGAGAGACAGTGAGTGACAAGTAGCAAACGTTGTCAGGATCGGGAATCGATTCGAACCCGCAATTTGCTGTCAGGCTACATTAGAATCTATGGCCCTCATTTATCAATGGAGTGTAAATTCTGCCTCAAATTCCTGCGTGGGTTTTGGCATACACTTGCTCAAAACAATGTCTTCCCAGCTGAAAACGGAAAGCGCTCATCTAAAAAAAAGCTTCCACGGGTCTGGGTTGAAAATATTTCAGCTCTTGGCAAGAAGATAAAAACACCACACGTGAACGCGAGCAACGTCATGCTGCTGCAGTTTCCCAAGACGTGGCGCGTTAGTTAGTTGGGGGATGTCTTGTAATGTAATGTTCACGGGTGTAATTTCTTGGTACCATGAAATTATAGTGTATTCATCAGAAATATTCGTGTGGTCTAATCTCTCAAACTAACTGATACATTGGGATATATTAAGTAGCTCGTTCTTTGTGAGGTTTTATATTTTGTTTGTTGTGTCAGGGTGGTACTTAAAGTTTAAAAAATGCACATGGCCTTAATATGAGCAGCATATATACTAGGTACAATGCAACACAGACAACACAATATAGTTGTTGTGCCAACTCCCCTCCAGGTGTATCCCTGTGTCACTCAGAGGCCCCTTTTCCACCGGTTGGTTCCCAATGGGAACCGGTTCAGTTCGTTTTGGTTCTTAGTCCATGAGCCAGAGCTCCAAAATTGGAACGTTAATTATGAATTGAGTGGGCAAAACCATAACTATATTAGATTGTTATCACCATAAAACTTCCCCAGTTGATTATTTACACGAAGACAATGATTTATTGTATTATAAATTTTACATTTTTAAATATGCAAATGAGGCATTATGTAGGAAAATATGCAAAATAATCAAAAATATGAAAAAGCTACTACTGTGGAAGGGTTATCATGTATTAATTTACTTGTATTGATCCTATAAACAATTTAATGTAGGTCTAGTTTTTCTCACCAATTTTGGAGCTCTGGCTCATGGACTAAGAACCAAAAAGAACTGAACCGGTTCCCATTGGGAACCAACCGGTGGAAAGGGGGTCACACTGCTAACCCATACACTGTTTGGTCTGGGGACGGTGTAGTCAACCACATGTCTCCTCTGATACATACAGTATGGAGTTGCTAGCCACCTTTTTGAGCGGTGCCTAACCGCTCCAATGACTGGCCACATGTGTATGTCTGAGTGTATGTATGTCTGTTTGAGTACAAGGCCTCAACAGCTGCAATACCGCTGGGTGACCTAAAGTGGCACTGTTGACCAGCCTAAAGGTACGCTCAGACTCGGATGGTTAGAGCGGCGCGATTACATGAAAAAGTCAATGCAAAGACGAGAAGTTGCACGAGCGCCGTGAATGGGCACAGCGCGACCTGGCGCAGCACAAACGGGACGAACCGAGGCGAATATTTAAATTCAAGTCTGAACGCACCTTAAAAAGGCCATTCACACTGAGCACTATAACTAAAACTACAGCCAACCAGAGGTGTTGTTGAGCAGCCTGTTGATCAGTTCACATGGGTGTGATTTTTATTTTTTCACCCGACAGTGAGAAGTTTAACCGGGAATCCATAATGCGTGCGTATATATGGTCATGCTGTCTAGGGGTGTCAAAAAAAAATCGAATTAGAATCGTGATTCCCGTTATGAACGATTCAAAATTTCTGGTTACAGTTACAGGAGTTTTCACTACATGGTGTTTGTGATATGAAATGTAAGCTCACCCTAATCACAGTAAACATGTCTTCAGTAATTTTCAAGTAACTGTAGTCAGTAGTCACTTCAGTTGGCTGGAGTAGATTGTGATGAAATCCTATGTATTGAATCGAGAATCATTTTGAATAGAGAATCGTTTTGAATCTGGAAAAAAAAATGCTTTTGAATTTTTCTTTTTTAATCGTTTTTGGATTGAGAATCGAGTTGAATCGAATCGTGACCCCAAGAATCGGAATCGAATCGAATCGTGGGAAACCCAAAGATTCACAGTCCTAATGCTGTCCCTCCCAATTCTGCTCCCAGCTGTACACCTAGACTACCCTGTAGGAGACACTATAGCACAGCGACAGAGAATGCCAGGCGTATACCGGGCCAAGGATATAGGAACTCCAGTGACCTTTACCCCTGCACCACACCTCACTAACAATGTCTTGATGCTATGAAACAAAAAAGATCTGTTACCAGCCACTCAAGGAATGTTGGAAGATAAATGAGGCATGCCACTACTATACAAGGCTGTTCACATGAGCCTCAAGCTTCCTTCCAGGACTCTAGAAACGTGACTGAGTTCTAAAACACTTTCCAAGAAATGCTGGAACACAGACCTAAACATTTAAAGATACCATGTCTTGCATAAACTTACACACACACACTCGCCCGCGTGCGTGCGTGCGTGCGTGCGTGCGTGCGTGCGTGCGTGCGTGCGTGCGTGCGTGCGTGCGTGCGTGCGTGCGTGCGTGCGTGCGTGCGTGCGTGCGTGCGTGCGTGCGTGCGTGCGTGCGTGCGTGCGTGCGTGCGTCAACTGAATCCAAACCTTCCAACCGCCACTACAGCAACCAGAAAGTTAAACTGTGGTTTGCACGGGCGTCCCACAATTATGTAATTGACACGTCAACTGACAGGTATTCTCTCTGAGCTTCCTCAACGCAGAAAGCATGAAACACACAGAGCGTTTTGTACAGTCGGGCCTCTGTCTGCAGGCCCCTCGGCTCCGCTTGCCTTGCATCCCGGCTCTCCCAGCAGCAGCACTGGTGTCTTAGCTAACCTGCTGGTGCGTGGGGACCTGAATGCCCGCCTGTGACATGCGTCTCCCGGACACTGCTGTCTACTGAGACCCCCTATTGCGCTGGCCCTGAAAGACCCCATTTGTTATGCCCCCGCGAGCAGGGGCCGAAGTGCAGGAGTGGTGGGGGGTGCAGCGGTCTAGAGAGGAGCCGCACAACATTAACAGTCGGACCCGCACAGGGAGATGAAAAGAATGCAGAACCAGCTACGACCAGCTCTGGGGTTTATTTGTGCCCCTGTTAACTGTTTCTATGTCACTTTTTCCCTGGGGGTTTTTCTCTTTTAGTGAGAAGGGCCAGCATGGCAGCAGTGCTCAGGACTCTCTGTTCTGAGCCACTTCTAACAGCCGCCCCTCCCCCCCTCGGGCACAGCATCCGCTCTGCAAGCCCGCCTCCTTATAAAACGCATGCTTTCGCTAAGATTATCCGAACACATCGGAAACAATTGGCGAGGTGAATAAACCAATGGTCTCTCCACCTAGCAGCAAGCCCTCCAGGCCCTGCGTTACCGCTCACGACGTTGCTGTGGGCTTTACTGCACAGTCAGGCCTCTTGGTGTCCCTGGCTAAAGCCGAGCAACGTGGTTGGGCAAGCAAAGCACAAGCACACAATGGCACATGTTGTGTGGTGTCCTGGGAACGAGTCGGAGAACAGTGGCTCTATTGTGCCAGGCATCATTATGCTCCCGGGGGCCCCCATGGCTGCTGCTAGCCAAACCACTCAAGGGCCTAAAAAGGTATTTTCATTAGGCCCTAATTGAAAAGAGGGCACAAAAAAATGCATCAGCTGCCAGCGGGCACGTCACATTCACGCACGCTTTGTAACAGAGATGCTGATAGTGGGGACTCTAGAGGCAGGGCCACTCCTTTAACCCATTTTGACCTGAGGACGATTCTACAAATATCTTCTAAATCCTGACAGTTTTCTGAAAACCCTATGTTTGGTATGTGTGGTTCTCAAAAAATGTCATGTCAAGGACCCCCAAGATTATATGTAATTGGCTGCCGACCCCCATCTGAAAATACCTTATTCCAGGGACCCCCCATGGCAAAGATATGAGTTAAAAACGTTAACTCCTACAGTCCTACAAGTTCATAGCGCGGCACTCGGTGGCGCGCTATGAGCTTGTAGATCTGCTATTTTTCAATAGCTAAAGCATAACATAATGCTTAAAACACCAAAAGGGGTTCCCCGCCCAAAATGGCTTAACAGAGACAAATCGCTACACGGGACCAAGATGTCACTCAAGAACATTGAGCACAAATGAGAGCGGCTCGGAGGGAGCTCTCTGGAGGAGTGGACACAACTCCAGGATGCTAACTGACGGGAGGGATGCCTGTGGCTCACATGCAGGGCACCTCTTCAATGGCCTCGAGCAGTGGGAGGATGCTAACTGACGGGAGGGATGCCTGTGGCTCACATGCAGGGCACCTCTTCAATGGCCTCGAGCAGGATGGTAACTGACGGGAGGGATGCCTGTGGCTCACATGCAGGGCACCTCTTCAATGGCCTCGAGCAGTGGGAGGATGCTAACTGACGGGAGGGATGCCTGTGGCTCACATGCAGGGCACCTCTTCAATGGCCTCGAGCAGTGGGAGCTGATTGGCCAGAGTCACGACTCACGGCATCCTACAATCGACGTGGGGGGAAACAACAAAGGCGACACGTGACATCATTGAAAATCGAGTGAAAACACGTGCATTCTGTGAGACCTGGTATCCATAGTGAAGGGCCAAGCGGCCCAGATCACAGTCACTACTACTACAAGCAACGGACCACGGTTGAAATAGAAATGTGTGGACTGTGGTTAGAATTATTCCTATAAAAAAGTAGGGCAATGCGCTACAAGCAGGCACTCATGGATTCACGATGAAAATACACATCAGGTGTTATTAGTAAATACTACAGCACTAGATAAAGAAAGAGAAGCAGTGTGCTTTCCTCTGGAAACTGCCCTGGGTTGATGCGGTGGGTGCTCAGATTTAACCTATTTAGGCCTGACATCGAAATTAAAAAAAAATGTCTTCTAAATTCTGACAGTTTTCTGAAATACCTATGTTTCTATATGTCAGTGGTGCTGAACCTTTTTCACGTCAAGCACCCCCAGAATTATCTGTATTTGGGCCGCCATCTGAAAATATGTTGTTCCAGGGACCTCCTCCCAGAAGCAAAGATTTGAGTTAAAAACGTTCGCTCTGAAAGAATATATATTCAAAGATTTGCGCCACATTTTCATGATTTTTCAAAAATAGCAGACCTACAAGCTCGTAGCGCGCCACTTGGTGGCGCGCTATGAGCTTGTAGATCTGCTATTTTTCAATAGCTAAAATATAACATAATGCTTAGTTAAAACACCAAAAGGGGTTCCCACCAAGAATGGGTTAAAACCAACAACGTGGAAAAAGCGGCACTCCAAAATAATTGATGCAAGACCGGCTCAGAAGATGCAATTTCTCATGTTTATTGAGAACGCCGACGCGTTTCGGCAGTATAGCCTTCTTCAGAGCAGATTAGAAAGTCCCACAGCAATAGTTGCAAAAGAAAAATAACATATGCATTTGAACAGAAGGAAAGGGGGTTCGTCTCCCACAGCTCTGTCTGCATCATGCACATCATTACTGAATATAGCCTGTAGAAGTCTTTTGATATGGATTTTTCAAGGCCAATACTGATTCCAATTAGTGCTGGGACTCTATTTAAAAAACATTGAATTAATCAGAGGCTTTGTAATTAATCAAAATTAATCGCATGTTTAATCGCATATCAATATTTGACCGGAGAAGCTTTTTTTTTTTTTTTTTTTTTTTTACGAGTGAATATAACGTTATTCTAAAGTTGTAACTATTCCTCATTTACTCATTATAGTTTACCGGGAGGTGGAATATTATGCATTTCCTGTTCTGGGTAAATTTCACATAGCTTAAGTTAATTTGATTGGCTCAGCAGCAGATTTGAGTTATAGAAACAGACAACTTCATATGTGTTGAAATGAATTTCTCTTCCGCAGGCCTGCGAAATAATTGGATGATAAAATTAGGTATACCGTACTACACTGATTACACCAAAACAGGAAGGAAAATTAATTGAGACAATGAGTGTTATGATTATATGATTAAGACCAGAACATACAGTTGTTGATTCACTCTCATCTCCATACTGTCAGGAACTGTGTACTTTTATTGTGTAGTTATGTTCCGGTAGTGTTTCCTGTCTGCTCTAATTGTTGCTACCTGTCTTGTCTCACCAGTGCGTCTGTATTGCAATTGTATTTCACCTGTGTGTCCTGTGCCGTCTCAGCCAATCATCTGTTGATTGTAGTTCTGTTTCACCTGTGTCTAGTTAGTCTTTGTGTATTTAAACCCCCCCTGTGTTCAGTGTTCCCTTGCCAAATTAGAATCAATGTTGTGGGGTATTCCTGACTGATGTCTGCGTATAGTACCTGCTACATGTGCATTGTTTGGTGTTGATAAGTAATCATTGGACTTCATTGGTTTGCCTGCTTGGTTCTGCTTCTGGGTCCTCACCTGACACACTGTGTGTGAAACATACGTTGAATGTCAAGCCAAGGTTTCTGAACCAAAATAACTAATCCAACCCCTATAACTTTAACCTCACACGGAAACACTAGCCCTACCCTTAACCAAAACCTCACACTAACTAATCTAACATTTGTCAGACTATTGCGAAGGGGAAAAAAAACCCTATCCTTAGCCTGGCCCAGCCAGCGTGCTTTCTGGTCTGGAGGGGTGGGAGCGCATGGAGCAAGTTTGAGAATATTGGTTCACCGATCGCCTGCCCCTGCCCCTCTCCGCCCCTCCCCTCCCCTCCGCTCCCTGGTAGAAAACAGCGGAGAAAAATGACGTCACCATTATTTCGAGTGACGCTCCTCTGCACTGTAGTTCACTCCCACTCCTATAGACCAGGCTTTAATTTTTGTATGCCGATGTGAACGAAAATAAAAGCCTGGGTACCGAGGCTACCCTATCCTTTCCCTCACACTAAGCATTTGTCTGACTATTGGGAGATGCTTTGCAGTCAAGCGTAGGACACCCGTGGTGGGGTTCGAACGGGTTCATTCTATCCAATGAAAATCACTAGGGACTAGGGAGGCATCAGCGATATCCAATGAAAATCACCCTCGAGGCGTTGGGAGGCGTGGTCATAGGCCGTTCTTACAACACCAAGTGCTGTGCTGTAGTAAAAACATTGTAGCCAACTTCTGTCTTGTTGTTGCTGTGAGTGCTAGAGAAATGGAGAATAGAAAGCTAAGCGCCTCGCTCAGCAGCATCTGATCATGTTAGGTCTGTGCTTCACACAAAGACTGTTATTCCAAGAGAGCAAGTCGGTAATAGGGTAAGGGGGGGGTGGGGGGTGGCTAGGTCCATCACAGATGACTTTTGGGGCCGTAAATCAATGCCTCTTCACAGCGTCGACAGTGTTTATTCGACCCCTCGTCCAGAAACATCACCGCAATTTGTCTCCGTCAACACACAGCATGTGGGTTCGCTTCACGCTGCCCTTTCTGACGTCAGCTACTCCACAAAGACACGTCATCCAACCAGAGGGCGAAATGGGCCAGGTTCCTAAACAGATGCCAAACCAGAATGACTCGGAATCCTGATTACTTTAGTCTGCACGGTGCCGCCGTGTGTGTGTGTGTGTGTGTGTGTGTGTGTGTGTGTGTGTGTGTGTGTGTGTGTGTGTGTGTGTGTGTGTGTGTGTGTGTGTGTGTGTGTGTGTGTGTGTGTGTGTGTGTGTGTGTGTGTGTGTGTGTGTGTGTGTGTGTGTGTGTGTGTGTGTGTGTGTGTGTGTGTGTGTGTGTGTGTGTGTGTGTGTGTGTGTGTGTGTGTGTGTGTGTGTGTGTGTGTGTGTGTGTGTGTGTGTGTGTGTGTGTGTGTGTGTGTGTGTGTGTGTGTGTGTGTGTGTGTGTGTGTGTGTGTGTGTGTGTGTGTGTGTGTGTGTGTGTGTGTGTGTGTGTGTGTGTGTGTGTGTGTGTGTGTGTGTGTGTGTGTGTGTGTGTGTGTGTGTGTGTGTGTGTGTGTGTGTGTGTGTGTGTGTGTGTGTGTGTGTGGCTTGCTCAATGGATAATCAAACTTTAATACCTCCTCATCCACCACTTTGCCAGACTCTCAGAGGGCTGTAGGCCCCGCTAGGCTTCAATGAGGCTCCGCTGTATCATTTCAATGAAGTGGCTGAATCTAACATTGTCCATAATATTGTGGCCATCTTTTTTGTGATAGGACAACTCCACAACAGAGGGAAGTGAAAGTTTGACCCCGATGGGACGTAGCCTACAGTGCAGTGTATATTATATTATCCTCAGATTTCACCAGTCACTCTGGTGGGCATTTCAGTGGCTGTGTGCAGAGCCGGATTTACCTTGCTGAGGGCCCCCGGGCTGGAGCAAATTTGAGGGCCCCCCTTGCAAATTATTTTTGGGCTATTTTGTTTTCATTTTGGGGTACCCAGGCCCCTAAAAAGAGAGGCAGGCAGGCAGGCAGGCAGGCAGGCAGAAGCTCTCAATGTTTTAACCATAATACAACTAAATACAATAACTATACACACATTTCACTTGAATTGGATTTCAATACTTTACAATCTTATAATTAAAAAAAGAAAAAAAAAAAGCCCAACGGTAAATCCGGCTCTGGCTGTGTGTAACCCACAATGTATAACATGGGACTGAAGGCAAGTGTATATTCAAATATGGTTATGGATACTGATATCTCGGAAATAGCATCAGCTGTTGTTTTTGTATACAGTTGCACCACCGTCCACAACAACAACAACAACAAATGACAGCGTCAAGTGTCACAGACAAATACATTATCATCCCTCGCTGGATGAACAGGAAGTGATTTCCAGATTAAGAGAGATCAGATTAACACATGCCGACAATGTCTCTGATGAGCAGCTAATAGACGAGGAAACTATATTTATCTGGGCGGGGGGGGGGCTTCCTTCTGACGGCCTTTGCCCAGGATGACAGATTATAGAGCCCGTCTCACTCAGGATGAAGCCACGCACGCTTACTCCTGTTTTAAAAATAGCCACTGAATAGCATCACATCACAATCACACCACACCACACACAAAAGCTGTGTTTAAGCATGGTTGCAACTGCAAGCACCATTGGGTGGATCATGTAGCAGATGTCTGAAAATAAGCACGGCTGGTAAATATTTCTGCAGAGATACACTGGGAAACACTGCGGCGCAATCAAACAGCCATCTGTCTGTATTCTTGTTCTTCACACATACAACACGCATGTGCACACGCACGCACGCATGCACACGCACGCGTGCACTCACACACAATCACTCGCGTGCACACACGCACACGCACACACAATCACAAGTCAAGAGCATGCTTGTGTTACGAGGGCAATCTTCTACTTAAGGCTCTATACAGTATACTGTACTGTATGTGAAAAGAGAGACAAATAATTGCAATTGCTCAGAAATCAAGCATATAGCACCACCAGCACTAAGCATTTTCACTTGAGAGCATACAGTAAGAGCAGTTTACTGATGCTAGATGTTTTATCTATTAAATCACATCATATAATTATTATTATATTAGTACAAAGTGAGTATAAGACAGACTAATAAATAGAGGAATGAATTCCAACAGTGAAATTGATGTGCGTGTGCTCTATATTCAACGTCTCAGACTGTGCTGTAATGAGTGCTCATTACTCTCTCTCCCATAGCCAGAAGCAGGTGTTATTAATCATGCGCACTAATATGTAGGCCTAATGTTGCAAACACAGAATGTTCCCTCCACCATGCGTCAGGCGGCCAAACACCCGCCTATATGCACAGCCACTCCAGAACATGCTCTCGAACCCCCCAGGCTCCAAAACACAAATTGGACAGAACCTCCACAGTCCACACTACGGAACAGCCTACCAGAGCATGTAGTTGATTCCATCACAGACAATGGCCTTCAAGCCTTTAAACGCAGAGTTCATAGACATCTCCTGGGCTGACCACCCCTCACACTGACTGCAGAGCTGCAGTGAACCGTATGATTGGCCAGTGGATATTTTATACTATTATCTTACTTGGCTATTGTTCACAATTGCATCGAATAAAAAAGAATGTAGTGGAGAGAAACATGTATAAGTCTATAAGAATATATTGGCCACAAGGGAAAACAGGGATCATCTCCATGCTGGCTTTTTTCCCCCTTTTCTTTGCCACAGACTTACAAAATGAGTGGACAATAATATTAGCAGAAATACCTAATACCTGGTATCCAGTTTACTATACAGTAGGTCCCATAGTTTCAAATAGGGGAATACCGATACCAGTGTTGTGATCTCATGTTGTGTTTATAGCTATCTAGCTATACATCTCGTGTTGTGTTTACAGCAGACTCCTCACTCACATGTGCACTTGCAGTTTGGGCAACTCAAAAACAAACTCCACATGCCCCAACATTTTATTTACCTGCCATAGTGTCAAGTTTTGTCAACCCCTTACCCCTTTGTCGGATCGGTGGTTAGACTGGCATATTCACCGATACCGATATGAACCGATATGACAAATAAGGGCCGATCCGATACTTTTCCCGATACCGATATCGGGACATCTCTAGTTTCAAATGCACAAAATATTATTTAGATAACCTGTTGTTTAAGCTATGATTAATTGTTTACCCGTCTCTTGAGGCACTGCACGGTTCTCTCCGCGGTCTATAGTCATGTGATTATTTTAACATATTCTTTGTCTAGAGCTCAATAAACAAGTCCAAGTCGCTGTGGATGAAATGCCTAAATTGCCAATTATAAAATAGTCTGTGACGTTGTAGCCCGGAGTCCCACTGTGATTAAGCCAGCTGGGTGAACGGTGGTGCCAAGTCAAATATTTGTGTGTCATCTTCTGAGACGCTCCTCATCCCTGCGTGGGGCTGAGCTGGGAGTGAGAGCTGCACGTCATCAGAATAATCAGAATAACCCATTTAGGCATGAGGACGATTCTACAAATGTCTTCTACATCCTGACCGTTTTCTGAAAAAGCTATGTGGCGCGCGCTATGAGCTTGTAGATCTGCAATTTTTCAATAGCTAAAGCATAACATAATGCTAACACCAAAAGGGGTTCCCGCCCAAAATGGGATAATGCAGGGTGCCGTATCGTTTTGGCAACACATACTAAATAATATCCACGATCAGGTGGGCGGTATTATCTCTCGCAAGCAAGTCACGTATTTTATCATGCAGTACGAGCCTCCAACCAGGATTAAACCACGCATTGTGAGGGGGTGGAGGGGAAGTGGGGGGTGGGGAATGCTGATTCATTCGCTCTGCAATCTCCTTTGATGATTTGGTAACCTACTTTTTTCTCTACAAATGCTGGCATTATGAATGGCATTATGATGATGACCACAACAGTGGCTTGGCACCGCAGACTCAAACTATTATGGGCAAATATGAATGTGTGCCGTGCACGCAACAGAAGCATGATCTCCAACTATTTATGCAGAGAAATAATTAGTCTGCAAGGGAAAAGGCACCCGGTACAATCAATCAAATCAGTTATTTTCGCTTCATTCATTGCCTACTCAGTAAAACCGTCCGTTTGACTGAGAGTATGTTGACATGGACCAGAAACCCTTGTTTTCATCTCTGCTCCATATCCTCTGTGGCCTGCATCACTGTGGCTCTGCTCATGTCCTTGATTCTCTGACTGTGGAAGTAAGAGGAGCCAAGGTCAGTTCACCGTGTTGTTGCTTGGCCTGACTGGCGGATGGCTGGCCGCGGGCACCAGGCAGTGGCCTGTGGCTTCAGGCTGTCAGTGGGTGCCACGTGGAGGCTGCCCGCGAGGTGCGAGGTGCAAGGCATTGTCTCCGGCTGTCTCGTGACATGCTCGTGTGCACGGAGGGAGCAGAGGTCTGGTGACTCACTGCAAATGTGGTTTATTTATAGCACATAGTTTCATCCTGTCACTCTGGCTCAACTCCCAACCGCACACAGCAGGAGACGACACCCCTCGAAAAGGTGGGGGGACAACATTACAGTAACACAGCAGGAGAGGACACCCCTCGGAAAGGTGGGGGGGACAACATTACAGTAACACACAGCAGGAGAGGACACCCCTCGGAAAGGTGGGGGGACAACATTACAGTAACACACAGCAGGAGAGGACACCCCTCGGAAAGGTGGGGTGGGGGACAACATTACAGTAACACAGCAGGAAAGGACACCCCTCGGAAAGGTGGGGGGACAACATTACAGTAACACACAGCAGGAGAGGACACCCATCGGAAAGGTGGGGTGGGGGGACAACATTACAGTAACACACAGCAGGAGAGGACACCCATCGGAAAGGTGGGGTGGG
>NC_136790.1:15138659-15299806 GCF_951216825.1 Electrona antarctica
AGGACTTCTGAGCACATACAGCAGGGTAGCGGCTTAATGATGATAAAACCTCTCCACCCACAGTTGCATTGAACACAAACAAGTCAAAAGCACTATGGCTTCGGTAAATCTATCTGAGTGTCACTGCTGCCACAATTATGTTGTGGTTATTTTTTTGTTTATGTTCCTTAATTCCTTATGTGAGTTATTTGCCCAATTGAATTTGGTTTTGAGTGAACAACTGTGCCAGAAGAGCCAATGAAAATGTTTCATTTATGCCGGAACGCTATATATTGTCACAGGTAGACGTGTTAAGTAAAAATCACACCCGTGTGAACTGAGTGGTGCAACTCCCCTCTATTGGTTCTCTGTATCGTTCCAATTTGTATCGTTCCAATTTCAGTTCCTATTGGTTCTCTGTATCGTTCCAATTTGTATCATTCCAATTTCTCTGTATCGTTCCAATTTCATTCTCACTCTCTGTTTCTGGCACAACAGCGCCACTTTTTCCCCTACTGGTACTCTAAACATAGTAACATAGTCCCATAGTGACATTGCTGTTCCTTCAAAAACAGAGAGAAGTGCTGGGGTGAGCGGTGAGTGGCTTTATCACCGCGGTGGCATGACATCATGTTGTAGTTTTCAGTGGTCACCTTATCACCTAAAACTGAGGTATGAATAGGACTTTAGTGTTACGGCTCATTCATAGTCTGGATTTTCGGTGGTGAGGTGACCACCAAACTACAACATGACGTCACGAGCCGCGGTGAAGAGCAAACCACCGCCACCGCCCCAGCCCTTCTCTCTGTTTTTACTCACCACCGCTCAACGTTATTTCAGCTCCCGTGGTCACCTCACCACCGGAGCGGTGGTCACCTCACCACCGAAAATCCAGACTATGAATGAGCCTTTGCACTTCCGTGCAAACGCCGGTCCGACTGTTGGACCGGCTGTTGGTCAGCGTGTCGCTAACCAATAGCTTTGTGTGCTTATTAGTTGTAATACATCTTAAGACAATACTATGTGGTTTGAACGTCTTATTGATTGAGCTAATTGTATTTCAGTGTGCGCCGCAGTGTTATGGGCACTTCAGAGTTCATGGGCATTCGGCCCGGACGCTTAGCTCAACCGTCTGGGCACCTAGGCTGCTGAGCCAGCCTGACAGCGTGCCGCGGGTTCGACTCCAGATCCCACTGACGGCCTTTGTCTTCCCCACCCCATTTCCTGTCAAATCCTTTCCTTTCAACCTATCAATAAAGGCAGAAAAAGCCAAAAAGAAAATAGTTTATGGGCATTCAAAGAACTCGTCATTCCCTTTGGTTCTATGCAGCAGTAGCCTGGCAGGGCCAGACTCATACAGTAGCGAGGTACTGATGCTTCCCGGAAGCGTCAGTGAATCCTCGCTATGAGTCTGGCCCATAGAGTATAAAGAAGGATAGAAACTGGCGCGATACAGGATACAGGATTCACTGATGCTTTCCGGAAGCGTCAGTGAATCCTCGCTATGAGTCTATTTATTGTTCGATATTTCTGTTATATTTCTGTATGTTTGTGTTTATGCTTTCGTTTTGTTACTAGTTTGACATTGGATTATGTGTGACTCGAACATCGGCCCATCTCAGAATACAAAGATCTTGCAATAATGTAGGCTAATGCAATTAATGAACAAGTAGTGGCATGCCATGATTTGTGACAAACACACAAGCCCCCTCTTGCTAAAAATGCATTGGTCTCAAAGGGACATTCCCAAATGGACGGCTGCTGTATCTAAGATAAGTATGGGATTTGAAACCAAACGCCTGGAGTAAGGATTGTGTTCTGCCTTGAACAGGTCATGATGGGGAATGGCCCTGACTGGCTATAGCAGGTCGCTCAATAATCTAACGTAATAAAAGAAACGGTCAATCAAGCCTCCAGACCAGACACAGGCTTATGTCTTTCTAGTCTTGCGATTTGACCATGATATTAGATTCTTAGAACAAAGGCACTGTAGGGGGCTTCATTTTTGTGTGCAGTGGCCCACAACGTGAAACCGAATAATTCACTTCATGTTTTCTTTTCATTCCTGCAGAGGTAAACCAATACCTGCCGGCAGGAGAGAGGGGTATAGCGTATTATACGATAGGTTGATCAAATTGAAGAGGAGCTGAGTGAATCACTGTGCCCACTTAGCTGTCCATTAACTCTCACATGACCATCATGGCAGCATGCAGACTTCAGTTAGCACTAGGATATCAATCAACAACAATCCTGCCACATAATAAAAGTGGGATTCTGAGAGATCATAGAGATAGAGTAATCAGTTTACCAACTTGTCCGTTGCAGAAACTGAAACAGCCAATGATTTGGATTAAGAAATAAAACAACTCTTTTCATTCAGTGGACCGAATAGTGATATCCAATGTGATTGCAACATTGTAGGATGGATTCTCGCCCACTTCACTTGTTGCATACTATTAAATAAATCCATAGAATCTGCAACAACTAACACAGTCTATAATTGCATTACACATGTGGCCAGTGCCACCCACAACACAAGCACACTGCACACACAATAACTTATACTCTTGTATATGCGTGAAAAACACAAGCTTTTATGTTCAAATACCAGATCAAGAGCTCAGAATGCCAACTCCGGCTGAGACCGGATCAGTCTTTTGAGAATGTAATCAGTGCACTGGAGTGGAGTGAGGTCAGACTTGCAAGCAAGTATAGAGAATGAAATATATGCAGCACAGACAAAGCATAACTTATCATTTCAGCTTATCAAGCGCATGCAGCAGTCACTTCCACCTGCTTCCCATAAGTCCCCCATGTGAAGAGGACTCCTTAGAAGAAGATCTGTTTTTCTTTTTTCTTTTCCAGCCCATGGATTCCCTGAATCAAGCAACTAACTGGCAGACAGGAGGACTATATCTTCATGATGACATGACAATGTTAATAAAACGCATGCATTTTGAATGGTCTCATTCATTGCTTCCCCAACAGTCATGTTGTTTGATGGCCTTTTCCGCCTTCATAAAGCAGCTGGAAAGTGAGAATGAGTCATGGCTCATGGCCAATGGGGGAGGCTTAGCTATGGGTGAGTGCCCATACTCCATAGTATTTATCATCCATTTTACACTGACACTGACCGGGGAATGGGGGATATAACCATGTATGGACTTCTTTGAACATTATACATTACCGCACCAAACGGGGAAAAAAAGGAAAAAAATCAGTAGCATAAGTAGGCCACTATAATCATTATAATGTACAAAAGATCCTCTCATTTCAACATGATGATCGTGAGATCGTTCTAAATGGAAATGCCAGTCGACACCTGTATCCAAGCAGTTAAGTGGTAGGCTCAGGCTATACGCACCATCATCAATTGCATAAATGTAAAATTAAATAAGACATCCTCCTACCCTACAAGCCGGGATTCAAGCATCATAAGCATGCATGGGCACTGGCTCTGAGCCTCGGAGACGGGCCAATGGACCGGGTGCAACAGGGTGCCAGACTCATTAGCTGTATTATTGTGAAAACAATGTCATTTTCTACCCGTTCGTTCCATTCCAAGGCTTGCAAGATGAACGCCGGCTTTTTGCTGCTCGGCAGTGATCGAACAATAGCTGTCAACACATTTTGTTCCACAAATGATAGGAGGTCACGCTTGTATCTAGCTATTTGCCTCGCCTCGATCTCCACCAACAGCCTACCTGGTTGGCTGGCATCGGTGGACACCTCGAGCTTGACTGAAACCGTTATCTAACATGCCTTTTGCTTTCTGCAAGCGTTTTCCACCTAGGCTTAAATTTCTCCGTTCCGTGGAGAAAAAAGAGATTCAAAAGTTTTGTATTTAGCTAAAACGAGAGATGTTCAGCCGATGATCACGTTAAAAAAGCTGACCCAATCGTGCACGAGAAGAACCATATCAGAGGGTCGAGGAGGTTATAACGGTGGATCTATATTCTTACCAGGTCTGTCTGTCTGTCTGTCTGTCTGTCCTCCCCAAACTCCAAATATCTCCACACGGATGAATGATGATGATGATGATGATGATGATGATGGATCTCTCCTCTCTGGCTGTTCTTCGTTCTTTACTTGGGCTCGGTGCGCCTCCACTCCTCTCAGCGCCACGGGGTCCACTCCACGTTCCGTTCCGCGTTCCCTGCTCTAAATTGCAGTGTAAATGTCATGTGTGTTCTTCACCAAATTGTCCTCCTCATCATAATCTGTGTTCAAAGTGGGATGTCGAGCCGAGGAGGGGGTCCAGGTTCCGCCTCCCGTATCCGTATGGAGCTACGATCCAATCAATGTATTCTGGCGTTACAGTAGGCTATGAGCCGCGCGCACTGGCAGCTCTCGTATTATCTGACACGCGCCCTACTATAGTAGCCTAACCTTCATCCATGCAGGCAGTGTCGCTTATTTATTTTGACCGTTATAGTTTCTTTAAAAAAAAAGGTTCAGCGCAATAAAATAGCATACAATTTCAAATTCGTTCACTTCACTTCAGTTTAGTTCACATTCACAATTTTCTTTCACAATTCACAATTTTATTTATTTATGTATGGCTATATGATGGTAAATGGTGCATTTTTTATATAGCGCCTTTATCCAAGGCGCTTTACATACTGTAGATTGTGCATTGCATTCACCCATTCACACACACATTCATACACCGATTGCGGCGGCATGCAAGGTACCAACCAGCACATCGGGAGCAATTTGGGGTTCAGTGTCTTGCCCAAGGACACTTCGACATGTAGACAGGAGGAGCCGGGATTCGAACCGCCGACCCATGGATCGTTGGACAACCTGCTCTACCTCTTGAGCCACAGTCGCCCAGATCGTCTCGTGCATGCATATACAGGCTTGCATTCACTGATACACGTGCCAGTCTAGACAAAGGGAGTGACACTCACACTATACTATATAGGCTAGTCGTATATGTTATGCAACGCACTATAGCCACACAGGACAAAACAGCCAATGCACGTCCGTCCGATTAATTAATACATCGAACGGAATCAACGGATCCAATATGTGTCGAGTCTGTTGACAGGCAACCGTTCAGCGATCAAATCAGCTGCAGCTGTGCTGTGCTGTCACCTATATGCCATCCATGCGTCACAAAGACCACCCTCCCTGTTTACGCCTTAATATATATACTCTATGGTTTACGCACGTAAAGCACCCGTTTCTAGGTCATTGGCTGGAGCGTGTTTTGATGTCACACTCACACTCACACCGCACGAGGACGTCGTCGAGGGCGGTATATATCTCTCGTCCCTTTATCTATCTCAGTTATTATAGGTTATATATAAAGCTTCATCTAAACTTGTTTGTAAAAAATACATAAATAAATGTTAGTTTCATTCAAATTTGATTCCTTTGTTCGAATCATATGCTTAAACTCTTTGTTATAATAATTGTACAACAGACCCCCTCCCCTCCACCTCCCCCCCCTCTCTTGCACACACACACACACACACACACACACACACACACACACACACACACACACACACACACACACACTGTAAGTCTATTCTGTATGATGTATCATACACACCGAAAGCAGGGTCAGAATGTAAAATCGTACATACAATACGTATATGCATGGTATGCATATAAGGCTATGAATGTTTTCGGGTATGAATTCAAAGCAGATCGAGACATTCTAATCTTTCCCCCAATTTCTTTGATCATAGCATTGACCTTCCATCATGTACATGGAGCTAGGGGTTAGCCACCTGTCAGTTTCCTTTGAAGCCGCCACTAGAGAGTAGAGAGCGGACCTCATCTTGGATGTATAAGCACAGCATCTGCACAGAGGAGACCCAGTGGGGAATGGCTACCCAGGGAGGAGGCTGAGACGGACACGGAGGGTTATGTATGGTTCAGAGATCACCACCAGCGGAGCCCCGACAGATGTATGGCAATGGCACAGCTTTAACAGAGGACATGATGACACAGACAAGACACTTCCTCCTTGTCCATTTCAATCTCACAGGTGGTGTTTTACTGGTGCTAATGTTGCCTATCTGTGTGCTGGTGGGGGGTAGGTGGGGGGTCATGAGAAGGAAGACTGAGATGAGGAAGTAAGAAATCTGTCAACATTCATGTTTCAGACATGAGAAACTGATTTATTATCTGATGTGCAATTAATAGAAGTCTGCACCCCATGCTCAAACATCGATGATTGAATCCACACCGTTAATAACAAAACATTGTAAGAGCGCTCAAAACTGTATACAGGACAGGCTAGACCAGGATGCATGAACAACTAGTGAATCCAACCAACTATACTCCAACTGGCACGGAGAATACATTTGTGATATATATATACTACATACCGTAACAACCTTTTGTTTTGTTTTTTCTTCTTTTGTGATATTTTCTTTCATGTCAGGATCATTAGACTCAGAGCAATAACCCACCTATCTCCTAGCCTCGGTCCCAGGCTTACTTATCTGCGAAAAGAAAAGCCTATCTCCAGGACTCCCTCCCCAGTCAGTCAGCCAGCCAGTCAGTAAGTCAGTCAGTCAGTCAGTCAGTCAGTCAGTCAGTCAGCCAGTAAGTCAGTCAGTCAGTCAGTCAGTCAGTCAGTCAGTCAGTCAGTCAGTCAGTCGAATTATGTGCAGGATGTAATTTGTATAATGCGAGTGGACTTCATTTATCTGACTAAACTGTTTTTGAATACCGTATTTATTATTTTAAAGAAAAAAAAACTTGTGTGCTAGTGCAAGTCCAACCTATTATAAAGGTTGGACTTGTTACAGCTGCCAGAATACTGCTCCGTAATTGGAAGGTCTCTAGAACACCTGGGCTTAAAGAATGGAATGAAGAAATGATTAAAATCACATCATATGAATATGTGTTGGGCAGGGTGAACGGGGGAAAGCAAAATGAAAGAGACATGGGACGTATTTTGGATGTACATGAATCTTAAATTATTTCTTTGTTTTTATTTGTATTCTTTTGTTGTTTTGTTTCTTGCTGCTGCTGCATTGTATTGTACTAAACTGATATGTACCATTTTGGAAAATAAATAAACATTTGAATTTGAAAAGATGAAGATAATTACTTCGGTCTATAACCCATCAAAACAAATATTCTTCAAAGCTGGCCTCAGCCTTTTTGTAGGAAGAGCATCTCTGCCAAGGAGCTTTCCCCTCAAGCAGGGAGATGGGCAACCTCCCGTTCCCCTCAGCCCTATGGACACAACCATCCCCATAATGAGAGGTGAAGATGGAGAATACATTGCATCACAGATCACTAAGCCCATTCAGTTTGTTCTGCTGGAAGATGCTGTGATCCAAGTCAATTAAGGCCAACCCCCCATAATGGCCCAGTGGTCTGGGCAAGTTGGGGAGAGAAGCAAATTCCCTCTTTGATTATCACAAGCACGGTCGCAAGGTCACACCATGCTGTGGACAATTTGTGGGGTTATGCAATTGCTCGGGATTTGAGCTCCATTTATGAGCGAGCGAGCGGCTACATTTTGGTGAGAATTGCCCAGTGCATGATGTGGGGAAAGGAAAGGAGCAATAAGGTGGTGACTCATCATTCCTGTGGAACATAAGCACTAACGCGGGTAACACGTGACACGGTGTCTGTGGTGTTTTGACGGATATGACTCACACGTACCATTAGGTGTTGAAGAAAATGATTCTGAGAAGTTATTTTCTTCTTTGCTGAGGTGGTCGTGTTTGGCAGACTGAAACAACTGAAAGTTGTGATTATTCCGTAATAATTATGGTGATGATAACACAAACAAGAACATTATTTAGAAGTGTTCAGAGTTATTTTCAATTACTTCTATGTTTCTTAGGTGAATATGTATAATCTTGGATTTTCCATGTACATTTTAGTCTTGGACAATTTATTGAAATAAATCAATATAAATCTTGATTGATATGTTAATAATAACATTCAATTCCATAATAATAATGACTCATTCATGTGGAAGCAGCACACGTGTGTGAATATAAAAGGTATTGTCATAAAATGACATAAAATGTCTATGATTAACAGACCGTATTACATTATGCTATGCATGGCCATAAAGTATGACACTGTGCTGTTTTGTAACATTTCCAGCGATGTTTTGATTGACATCAGTCAGGGAATGATCCTTGTGGATGCCTTAATTGAACCCTTTTATTTCTTAAACTTTTATCCCACGATTTTGTAACCCATTTTTCACCCCTGTGTCAATTATCTAATCCTGATCCTGGGCTCTAGTCTACACACCCTCCGCCAACCTGGGGAGAGCAACGGACTTGAACTCATGCTTCCTTCATGCACGAGTGTCCAAGTCGCTCATTTACACCTGAAAGGGGGGAGTTTCCCTGGTTGGACGTAGCACGTGGAGGGAACACGTTATTCCAACCAGTTCCTTTCCCCTCCATCAGGCGCCCCGGCTGGCCAGGGGAAGGCAGTTTAGAGACCAGGATTACTGCATGTTTTTTGTGAGGGTACCTACCCTATAGGGGACACGGGGAGAACATGCAAACTCCACACAGAAAGGCCCTTTCGCCAACCCCACCTCGACGAGTATGGGCACTGACGATGCGGAGGAGAGGACAGCCGCCAGCGCCCACAGCGTCCCGAGCGGGAATGGAACCCAGGACCTTCTAGCTGTGAAGTGACAGCACTACCGACTGTGCCACCATGACCCCCAATTGGAGATTTTTGAACCACCCACATACAAGACAGCCAGCGATTACTCACTTACTGCACGTGTGCCGTATTAGTCCAATGTCAATAACAGTCATTTTTAACATCCTGAAATACAAGTCAAGAATGTTTCCAACGTACGCATCATGGCAGAGCATTTGGAGCAGACTCTTGGCAGAGGCGTATCTACAATAAGGCGAGGGCAGGCGTCCGCCTGTCCAAATCCATTTCTGGCCTGGCCAAAATCCATACAATGAGAAAAAAAGAGGACAAAAACAAGCCTTTCAGCCTTTGTATACTACTCTCTGGCAGGTATATCTCTTTGAAAACCTTTAGTGCTACGATTGTGCGCGGGGAGACGACAATTAACACATCTTGCCTGTCCAAAATGTAATTCTTGCCTGCCCAAAATGTAATTCCTGGAAACACCACTGACTCTTGGTGAGGCAGCCAACAGGATGCAACACAATGAAGCTATATAGCGCTTGTGACTTTTTTCTTACATAACACGAAACTAGTCAGACGTCGTCCACAGCAATGAGGTTCTGAAGTCTCTATCAAGAGGAGACATCTGCCATACCGCTAAAATGCTTGTTTGTTATTCTCCCCCGGACTTCAATCATCGGAGAACGTTTGTACAGGAGAAAGTTCACAAAGCGCCCCCTCTCACACACATAAACATACATGAGGACCGCCTGGCCCATTCTCCTCTTTTGCCATCAGAGAACCTACGATGTGTACTGTCTGGTAGGCCTATACACCCCCCTGAGCATTGTTCCTCGCTGTGGGAGGAATTCCTTGAAGGAACGGCCAGGTGTCATTCCAGGAGAGAGCGGCCAGAGGAACAGGGCCCCAAAAAGGGAGGGTGGGAGTCGGAGATGACTATGGAGTATGGACATCAAATAGCATTCACGGCCATTGCCGAAAAATGTAAAGACAAAATCTCAGACATACCATGGATAGTTCTGAATAAATAGTGTTGTAGTAGCCTAAAACGGATGTTACCAAACCAAACTCAAAATGTCTCTTCAGTCTTGGAGGATTAAAAGACACCCATGTCAGTTATTTTGTGTTACTGATTTAAGTTATAATAGGTAGCATGATGTATTTGATTGATCTGACTTAAACCCTTCAATTACTTTGTCTCAAAAAGAAGAAGAATGAATGGTTAAACATCAAATGTACTGTCTGGCAATAGGATTCTGTATGTGTGCTCCACCCTTGTCTGTAACTATCTTTGTTCCATCCGTACTACGCTACTGCTATGAATTAAATAGTTTTGAACATTGCTGGCCTACAATATCCTACCTGACCTGGCGGAGACTTGTGCTCTGAGGAGCAGGGATGGCTGGTATCAATGTGCTAGTGGGGTTTAGCCTTCCCTCCCTACCGTATGGAGTAGAGATGAGAAACTATTATTAGAAGAGATACTTTTATATACTGGTAAAGCAGCAATAGCATCAAATAGTTACAAGAAAGAATTCAATTAAATTGAAATAAAAATAATGGTGCTCGTGTGTGTTTTCAACAAGTAATCCCTTTTTCCAGTAAAACAGGAATCTGAAAATCACTGTAATCCTGTTATAGCAATAAACATGTTATAATTCACCCCCCCCCCCCCCCCCCCAACCATGCCACGTAGGCCTACTCATGAGAAATCCGGCACTGCAAATTCACTGGATTGCTCTCACCACCTATGACCCCACTAACCCCACCATGACCCCACTAACCCCACCATGACCCCACTAACCCCACCATGACCCCACTAACCCCACCATGCAAGAGAATCCAGTGCATTGCTCTCACCTAGCCTGTATGACCCCACTAACCCCACCATGCAAGAGGATCCAGTGCATTGCTCTCACCTAGTCTGTATGACCCCACTAACCCCACCATGCAAGAGGATCCAGTGCATTGCTCTCACCTAGTCTGTATGACCCCACTAACCCCACCATGCAAGAGGATCCAGTGCATTGCTCTCACCTAGTCTGTATGACCCCACTAACCCCACCATGCAAGAGGATCCAGTGCATTGCTCTCACCTAGTCTGTATGACCCCACTAACCCCACCATGCAAGAGGATCCAGTGCATTGCACCCACCTAGCCTGTATGACCCCACTAACCCCACCATGCAAGAGGATCCAGTGCATTGCTCTCACCTAGTCTGTATGACCCCACTAACCCCACCATGCAAGAGGATCCAGTGCATTGCTCTCACCTAGTCTGTATGACCCCACTAACCCCACCATGCAAGAGGATCCAGTGCATTGCTCTCACCTAGCCTGTATGACCCCACTAACCCCACCATGCAAGAGGATCCAGTGCATTGCTCTCACCTAGTCTGTATGACCCCACTAACCCCACCATGCAAGAGGATTCAGTGCATTGCACTCACCTAGCCTGTATGACCCCACTAACCCCACCATGCAAGAGGATCCAGTGCATTGCTCTCACCTAGCCTGTATGACCCCACTAACCCCACCATGCAAGAGAATTCAGTGCATTGCTCTCACCTAGCCTGTATGACCCCACTAACCCCACCATGACCCCACTAACCCCACCATGACCCCACTAACCCCACCATGCAAGAGGATCCAGTGCATTGCTCTCACCTAGCCTGTATGACCCCACTAACCCCACCATGCAAGAGAATCCAGTGCATTGCTCTCACCTAGCCTGTATGACCCCACTAACCCCACCATGCAAGAGATCTTCAGAGTTCCTTACATTCTTCTGTGCCAATTATAATAAGTTATGGGTTCTTAGCACAGCTAGTATAGCCTATAGTATATGGGTGAAGCTTCATACTGTAAAGTTTACAGTATGAAGATCAATGTGTAGTAGTTTACAGTGTAAACTACTACACATTGATCTCAATCCATCTAACAATTGTTAAGGGGAAAATGCTGAGAAACCTTCACAGTCCTGAGGTACTGTAGCTACAGTATGGTCAAAATGATAGGGTAGGGTCATGTGACAAAACCGAGAGCTCTCAAGTAGCAATCTCTTATACCGTACAACAGAAATTAACTCCTCGTAGTTCCGCTAGCTTTGAATCAGCAAACAATTAGAGTGTGTGTGTGTGTGTGTGTGTGTGTGTGTGTGTGTGTGTGTGTGTGTGTGTGTGTGTGTGTGTGTGTGCGCGAGTGTGTGTGCGGGTGCGTGTGCGTGTGCATGAGCGCGACTGCGAGCGTGCGTGCGTGTGCGTGTGCGTGTGCGTGTGCGTGTGCGCGTGCGTGCGTGCGTGCGCGCGTGCGTGCGTGCGTGCGTGTGATGGTTATGTTGGTGTGCTCAATAGTATTATACTTTTTCTTTTTGTAAGAGCAATTTCGAAGGCTGTGTTGTTGATTTTAAAATATATTTATAAAAATGTTCTGTTTGGCCTTGTGTTTGATGGCTAATAATGAGCAAGGGAAGCAGACAGCTAATCAACCTGAACAGCATATGCTCAAATGTTATTAAGTTGGAGGGACAAATATCTGTAATATTTGTTTGAGGGATAAACAAAGAATTCTGATGGAATAGTCCTGAAATACCTCGTTTTATGAATCCGAAAAAATCACAATATAGCTAAACCCTTTTTAAATGCTGGTGTCTGCTGTATGTTCTTCTGCCGTTATTAACTTCAGCTGTGCTCTGTTTGCACAGCTGGCCCAAGCATTAAAGGACTTGCTTGCATAAGTCGAGTGTATTGCCAGTGTGCGTTATTCTGTTTGTCGTGTATCTCTCCTGAGAGTCGTCTTAGAGGTACTTCAGATCCAAGAGGAAAGTAAAACAAACATTTCAACAGTGCAGCTTGACGAAAACTGCTTGGCAATGTGTATGGCCACAATGTTTCATGTTGACATAAAACTTAAAGGTTAGGACTTTAAACCATTTTGACCTGAGATCAGATTCTAAAAATGTCTTCTACATCAAAAATAGCAGACCTACAAGCTCGTAGCGCGCCACTCGGTGGCGCGCTATGAGCTTGTAGATCTGCTATTTTTCAATAGCTAAAGCATAACATAATGCTAACACCAAAAGGGGTTCCCGCCCAAAATGGGTTAAGGAAAACAGTTTGTCCAGATAATGCTCCATGATCCAAAGCCATGGTCAAATTCATTGGATATTTCTGCTGAAGGAGACTGAGAGCTTGTCAGATCATGGATATATTAGTAACAGAAGTATGGTGAATTGGAAAGTTCTCATGAGGAGCAACTCGATGCCCTGTTCCAGTTTACCCACATGGATATTTTTACTGCTTAGCTGTCATATTGCTACGTCTGAAAATCAGTAGAATCAGAGAGGTTATACAGCCCATGGAAGTACACTGTAAAATCCTTGGTGTTCATTTAGAGTGTATAGTGTACACATTGTACCAAATGGACCTGTAAGGGTACACTCTCAGAGGTTTAAACAACAAACTGATTATTTAATTTTTGTATCCCACGATCTTTGTAACCAATTTTTCACCCAGTGCCAATTGCCTACGAAGCTGTAATCCTGGCCGCTGCTCGACAGGTTGAGCTCTGCAGGGTCATTGCAGGACAGCGGAGGGACCGGGAACTGGCCTTTGTAATTTGTATGGATCCACGTCATTCATTGTAACAAACCAAGAGACAGCTAGCAATTACTGCTAGAGAGTTGTTTAGGTAGCGTGTCATCTTGGAGTGAAAAAAACCTTCCTGTGGTTGACATGTATCAAGTATATGCTGTTTTAAGGGCCCACTTTGGTGGACTTGAAATCATGGGTTGTCGATCTGCAAGGTTGATTTAATGTCGATGTTTGTCAAAACCTCATTAAGTTGTGTAGATTCTCACGCCCAAAACTTTTCTTTCTTCTAGCTCACAAAACCACAAGTAAAAGAGCTAGGCTATAGGCTACATCTCATTGCAGTCTTCAAAGATCAGTTAACAGTAATCTGAATAAGTTCACACCTCATTCCGTATATAGTCTAGTTTGTTGTTTGTTTTTAATAGTTAGTGAAGTCAGTGCATGAGCTTTTGAAGATTGAGAACGTCTCACCGGGGGGTGGGGGGGGGGGGGGGGGGGGTTGTGTATTAGTCCGTTTCGTATTCACTTGATCATTGTTTGCAAACGGTCATGTCGGTTTATTGTCATTGTTTATGTAAACTGTAAAAAGTGTCCTGTAAGTCCATATGGACTGGGCTTCTTCGGAAGCATGACACTTAAATAAATAATCAATCAATCAATCAATCAATCAATCAATCAATCAATCAATCAATCATGTATATGTCTGTTTATTCATTGCTGCATCAAGAAAAAGAAAGTGTTTTTTTTTTTTTTTAAAGCGTCTCATCAGGCAGTTCTGTGGATCAGCGGAAGTGCATCAGCAGAACTCCTGTTCAGATTGCAGCTGTTCATGCACAAGGGATAAATGTCTATCAACCACATAATCTGTAATATTATTTATTTATTGTATAATGATGGGAATGGATGACGATGATAACAATAGTAGCTGTGTGCACTCTGTTATACTAGGTCAACAGTTTATAGTAAGCTGATCCTTTATCAGTCTCCCAACAGAGTAAGCATTTACAACCGCACTTTTCTTTTTACGGTAAATAGACGATCTGCAAGCTCACAACACATGACATCGCGGCACATTATGAGCTTATACATCTGCTATTTTTGAGACCTTCTCCTTAAAGAAGGTTGAGCCCAAAGGGGAAAGGCCCTACGTTCAAGTACATGAAGTATACTGTTGCATGGTGGGAGATCGTGTCATCCTCTTTGGAGTCTACAGAATAGATAAACAGTGACGTTCCATGCAGTGAAGAGTTAAGGTAGCACCTGGTTTCCTGCACAAGTGCTAACATTTTTACAGAAGGACATCAGAGTCATGATGACTCTGATGAAGACCGCATAGGTCGAAACGTTGGGCGGGCGGCGGTGGCTCAGGGGTAGAGTGGCTGGATGGTAACCGTGAGGTTACCAGTTCAAACCCGGGCTCCCCCAGAGTTACTGTCGAAGTGTCCTTGAGCAAGACACTGAACCCCAAATTGCTCCCGATGTGCTAGTTGGTGCCTTGCATGGTTTCCGCTGCCATCGGTGTATGAATGTGTGTGTGAATGGGTGAATGTAATGCACAATCCCTGTAAAGCGCCTTGGATAAAGGCGCTATATAAATGCACCATTTACTATATAAATGCACCATTTACTATATAAATGCACCATTTACTATATAAATGCACCATTTACTATATAAATGCACCATTTAGTGTCCTCACCTCCTTCTGCATTAAGTGTCCTTGTTCCTGTGATCCACCGGACCAGCCCGTTCCAGGCTTGAGGCGCGTTGGTAGACTCCCTCTTGCTAATATTTTTACCTCTAAGCTAATAGAGCCGACCTGCTTGCTCTGGGGATGAATTGAATCTTGACCATCAGGTCAAAATGTGTGTCTAGATGAGACTTGACCTTTGACCTGTCTAGATGAGACATGACCTTTGACCTGTCTAGATGAGACTTGACCTTTGACCTGTCTAGATGAGACATGACCTTTGACCTGTCTAGATGAGACTTGACCTTTGACCTGTCTAGATGAGACATGACCTTTGACATGCACAGTCAAAATGTCTCAATAGAAGAGCAGGGAGACAAAATACAAGTTATATTGTAACATACTCTTATCATACAGATTGGACAAAATGTAAATTTTATTCATAAAATAAAGTTACAGTTACTATAGTCTGAAGACATTGCCGTACGCAAGATAGACATTTATTCAGTACATTTTGCAGCAGTCTGAACACCCACAGGGCATTAGGTGGGAACTGGCGCATCCATGACTACCAACAGCAAAAGAAAATAATGTGGGTGTGCTCGCTTGCCAGAGAGCCGACTAAAACACAACAAATGGTCTAATAATGGCATGGCTTCCCTGTGCAATCTGTAGCTATAGCAAGTGACGAGGTGTATAGTTTGTGAACGTCATATGAGGTCACCCCAAAACAGCAAACAAAAAAGAACAATACAAAAGCAAACAACTATTGTCGTTGACAGATTTGAAAGAAGAAAAGAAAAAGGCTACTGGGTTTCTTGTCCTGCTGGCTGCATGCACAAGACAGTTGATGCCTATTTGTGAAGTGGCTCGCGAGTTTAGCTATAGGCCTATGGACATGTCACACAATTTGGGGTGACAGACCGGCTCTAATTGACACAATCCGTGGCCTAGCTGTGTACTTGGAATCCAGTCAGGGGGACAGGCTATGACCTCAGGCTATGATGTATCTTTGACAACCAGCCAGTCACATCCATTGTAAAATGTAGGCCTATGTTAAATATTTTAAAAAAAAATGAAATGTGATTATTATTATTTTTATTATTATTATTATTATTTCTTTTAGCAAGACAAGGTAATTAAATTTATATATTCTTACTTTCTCTATAAAATTAATACTGGATTCATACAATGTTTTTCTCCTGATGACTGTTGATATTATTTTGACCATTTATCAAATAGGCCAGTCACCATCCATCGCTGGTGAAAATACTGTACCAAATATAATGGCTACTGCCCCCTGGTGACCCAATTATCACATCACACACAGAGGTCACTCAAGTCAACCACTTTGTAGTTTGCACACAAAGATAAAACACTGCTCAATGACACATCTGTCAGTGTGCTGACATCATCACATTTGAGCAAGTTGCTATGGCAAAATCTAGCCCAATGAGCAAAACTAATGCTTGGAATGGCTTCAGCATCATGAAAACCCCCTAGTTTGATATGTCACATGCTACTTAAAGCATAAGGAAATTTAAAACATATTGCCTTATAATAGGATGTCAATGGTGGCCATACTGTACAGGCCATTTTCAACACTTTCCCCTCAGACAATTCCAGGCAACTTTTTTTCTGTTATTCAGGATATATTGAAGATGCAAAATCAGCTGAGTTTGTGTTTTTTGCAATTAGATTGAGGTTGACCCTGTATTTTCTATAGATTTCCTGTACTAATGAGCCCATTTGTCTGTCTGTGCCCGAGGCTGAAGCAGGGGCTCAGGCTGGGGGATAAGGACAGGTTTCATAACGGGGGAGCTCCTGAGTACCGAGTCTACTGACTGATCCCTCCCCTCCAGGACCGATTTAGACCCCGTGTGGGTCCACATCTCAGAAGGGATAAATTAATGTGTGGAGACCGACCATGACACAAATTGTAATGAGCAGCTTTAAGAGATCCGACGATGACTAAATGGGGCGGCGGTGACTCAGGGGTAGAGGGGTTGCCAGTTCGAACCCGGACTCCCCCAGTGTTAGTGTCGAAGTGTCCTTGAGCAAGACACTGAACCCCTAATTGCTCCTGATGTGCTGGTTGGTGCCTTGCATGGTTTCTGCCGCCATCAGTGTATGAATGTATGTGAATGTAATGCACAATCTATGTAAAGCGCCTTGGATAAAGGCGCTATATAAATACACCATTTACCGTTTAAGAAACATGATTGCGAATAGGCCCCATTGAAAGTAACCACAATTATATCTCAATAAAAAAATAATCAGATATGTTAGAAATGCAACATTTCTGCAATATCAACTATTGGAATAACTTTCAACCCAGGTTACAGTATGCACTTAGAACAGTCAATATCTCATTTGTTTACAGATTACAAGTAACAAAACAAAAACCTTGAGCAGTGGAAATCAATTGTATTTATATAACCTTTATTTACCCAGGAAATCACACTGAGATTAAAAACCCTTTTTTACAAGTGAGACCTTTCCAAAACAAGGTCAAAGCAGACAGTATACTATACAACAGGTACATAAAAAAACTCAAAGGATAAAATACATTTTAAAAGTGACACAGCCACTTTTAAAGGGCACACGTTTTAAAAAACAAGAGCCGGTCATGTACAGCATATCTGCCTTTTAAAGTCAGGGAAAGGAGATAATCGCGTACAAGCATGAGTATTGCCTGCAAATCATTTCATGACGATTGACCATTCGGTCCCTTTATTTTATGCACACCAGACTACACTAACTTTTGTCTTCAGTGTACTGTGCAATTATAGAGGTCCCACAAGCACAGGAGGCCACGGGACACTTCTAAATGTGAACCCAAACCCTCCTGTACATTGACCGCTCCTTCTAGAAAGCTGCTGGCCAACTTCTAAAATTTTATCTTAACAGAATGAAGACATCATTGTATTGACTAAGGTCAGTCTGTACCCTGCAATATAAGATTCTACGGTTCTGCAATATTACATATTTATACTTTTGTTTGTCTTGGGTTTTCACTTTTTTCTTTTTTAAAAAGGACCACTTTCATACCATTATAGTATTTGGTTCTCACTAATGCTCATTATAGGACAGCAACATGTGCATCTACTCATTGTGTCTCAGAGAAGGGCTGTGGGCCGTTCAGAAACATGCCCACAGATGGCACCATCAGTAGGTCAGCAGGTTTGGCCATTTCAAACTAAGATATTAAACTTTCTATTTAAATTAATGTAGGAACAATGGCTTCCAATGCAGCATGCCAACTTTCCATAAAGCGAAAAGCTCTAGTTTCTATTAGCTTGGAATCCCCAGATTGTCTTGATGGTTTAGTCAACCGCCCACAGCTCACCAATGAGACGCAGAGCGAGTTGATAGAAAATGTTATAATATTATGGACATTAATGAAAAACACACACATGAACGTTAAAAATGGGCGAATTGCTCCTGTTAAGCTTCCCGGCAAATCCAGGCTTCTATTGTTGGCCAAAGGCAATTGAGCAGCTAGACTGGAACAGTTCAATGTGTTGTACAAGGGGACTTAAAGGGCTGGTACTGTTTAATAGTACATTATTACTCTTATATACATACACACACACACCCACACACCAGAGAAAACGTCATGAGCACAATGTTTATCTTTACTATAACAACAGAGGGGAGCTCAAAAGGATCACATTAGTATTCTGTACAAATAACCATAGTCAGTGTACATGGTCCACTGTACAAAAAAGAAAAACTTAAATTTATATACAATGAGAAAATAGAAATACATACTTGAGCCAAAGAGAAAAGAAATATATTCACAGTATCATCAGTGTCTGTTATTTCATTGATTTTTCCTATGGCAATCATTTGTGAAACTATACAACCCCCCCCCCCCCCCCCCACATCCCATCCCATCCCATCCCTCTTCTCCCAGGCATATTCATTCGATTTCAGTGAAGCGTGCAAACATGGCTTTCCGGACGGCGTCCTTGTAGGTGTCGGATGCCGAGAGCTCATATGAACTTCCTTTGATTCCCAGGCCTGTGCCCTTGGTCCTTAACGAGGCCTGGAGCGAGACGGGAAGAGGTTATTAGAAGAGGAAGGTTTGACGTAGGTAGACACCCCCCCCCCCCCGCCCCAACCTCTACCAAGTTGTGGTTAATCCATTTTGACCTGAGATCAGATTCTAAAAATGTCTTCTACATCCTGACAGTTTTCTGAAAAAGCTATGTTTCTATGTCAGTCGTTCTTTGATTTTTCAAAAATAGCAGACCTACAAGCTCGTAGCGCGCCACTCGGTGGCGCGCTATGAGCTTGTAGATCTGCTATTTTTTAATAGCTAAAGCATAACATAATGCTAACACCAAAAGGGGTTCCCGCCCAAAATGGGTTAAATACAGTGTTAATTTTGTAGACTTGTAAACTATTGACAAAACTTGGACTACCTTTTTTTCCCTGACAAATTGAATGAAAACTAAGCTATGATGACTAAAACCAAATAAATTGACGATTGTCAAAAAAAAAAAAAAATAGACTAAAATGTTAGGGAGGGAGGGGACTAGGGGAGAAGAGATCCAGTAGCAGTAAGACAAGTCATTTTATGATTTTCAGATGACCAAAACTTGATATTTTATTAAAAATCTGCTGTCAAAATGAACACGGTCTACTCACTGCAATGGGAGCGGTGATGCCCTGCTGGTGGCGTCCCAGACCTTTGCCCTCCTGCCAGCCCATGGCCTGCAGCATCTTGTTCCCAATGTTATCGCTGGTCAGGCCGTCTTTGGTGGGCTGCTCATAGTTTCTGTGTGTGAAAATCAATGTTATTATCGCTGGTCAGACAGTCTTTGGTGGGCTGCTCATAGTTTGTGTGTGAAAATCAATGTTATTATCGCTGGTCAGGCCGTCTTTGGTGGGATGCTCATAGTTTGTGTGTGTGAAAATCATTGTTATTATCGCTGGTCAGACAGTCTTTGGTGGGATGCTCATAGTTTGTGTGTGAAAATCAATGTTATTATCGCTGGTCAGACAGTCTTTGGTGGGATGCTCATAGTTTCTGTGTGCGCAAATCAATGTTATTATCGCTGGTCAGACAGTCTTTGGTGGGCTGCTCATAGTTTCTGTGTGTGAAAATCAATGTTATTATCGCTGGTCAGACAGTCTTTGGTGGGATGCTCATAGTTTCTGTGTGCGCAAATTAAGATTCCATACCGTGAACAAACGTCAGCTATGTTGGCAAATATTGTCAAAGCCTCTTTGGATATTGTAGATCGCATGGTCCGATTAATGTCTGGAACCAACGTTCATGACATGAATGGGACCATGATCTCCAAAGACCCATCACTGCACGGCGTTTGCAACAGTATCCTTTCAGAGATGATTAACGTTTACTGATGCGGTGTTCTATAATAATGCTAATAACGTTCAAGACACATTTTGTGACCGACCAAATTTAACGTTTCGATATGTAACTCTACTACCATTAGGATTTACTGTTCTTAATGTGGGGTCCGGGGACCCCCAGGCGTCCTTGAGGGGGTTCCAAGGGGTCCCCAGCTAAATGACTGATAGCTAGGAAGGAACTAAAGGAAAATACTTTAACAGTGTACAAATCAGTGGCGTTTCCAGGAATTACATTTTGGGCAGGCAAGAATTACATTTTGGGCAGGCAAGATGTGTTAATTGTCGTCGTCCCCCCGCGCACATCAGTAGCACTAAAGGTTTTCAAAGAGATATACCTGCCAGACAGTAGGATACAAAGGCATGCATTTGCATTCTAATGGGTGATTGAGGGTCGCACTCTATACGCGCAACGGCCAATCCGCTGTCCACTAATAGTTCTCAGGTCTTGTTTTTGTCCTCGGTGTATGGATTCTGGCCAGGCAGAAAATGGATTTGGACAGGCGGACGCCTGTCCTCGCCTTATTGTAGATACGCCTCTGGTACAAATGGACCGTTAGAGCTCCATTTGTACGCAGAATTGTATAGCCCAATGCATATACAACTGGGGGTTCTTTAAATTAAAAAGGTTGTGATTCACGGTCTTACACTGTGGGAGTGGGAGGCTGGTAGAATTTCTTCTTTTTAGGAGCTGGCGGTTCAGGAACACCGTACTTCTCCCTTCTCTCTGCGGCTCGGTCTCTGTACTTCAGCTGTAGGCAAATCATGGAAAACAAGCGTGAAATAATGATCTTATTGAGCATCCCATCGACCTCGCAGACAGAAGACAGAACAGATTTGGATCAAAATACCTCCGTCCTTTCCAGCTCCTCCAGCTCGGCTTCCGATAGCTTAGATCGCCGCTGAATTTCCAGGTTTTGCTGAAACAATTAACAGCGACAGATTAAATTTCTCTTAACACATTCTTGGTGTTTTAAGCATTATGTTATACTTTAGCTATTGAAGAATAGCAGATCTACAAGCTCATAGCGCAGCACCGAGTGCCGCGCTACGAGCTTGTAGATCTGATATTTTTTGAAAAATCGTGAAAATGTGGAGCAAATCTTTGAATATATATTCTTTCAGAGTGAACTTTTTAAACTCAAATCTTTGCTTCTAAGGGGTTCTTGGAACAAAGGTTAGGGGTCGGCGGCAAAATACAGATAATTCTGGGGAATGTCCGCAAAAATGTCTGAAAAAAGTTGAGCACCACTGACAGAAACATAGGTTTCTCAGAAAACTGTCAGGATTTAGAAGACATTTGTAGAATCGTCATCAGGTCAAAATGGGTTAACAACGTGACCACAGAGAATTGTAAAATGCTAAATTTAAAGTGTGTGGCATTGCAAAAAAAAGAAAAAAAGTCCTGTCTCTACCTAATCCCATGCCAAGGGACTGTCGTACGTACACCCCTAGCAGATGGCAGATCCCAAAATATGCACACAGTGACGGTGTCGCTCAGATTCAGTGCCCTACTGTACCTTGTGTAGGTCGGAGAGCTGCTGGTGGCGCAGCAGGGCCTCTTTGTTGGGGAACTGCCTCCGACAGAGCAGACACGCCATCTTTGTCCAGTCGGTCAGAGTGGCGGTTTCCTCCTCCGTTTGGTCCGAGCCTGCACCTTCCTCTGGGTCACTGTCCCCGTTGTAGGCTGCGACCAGGCCACTCTGCTGTGTTTACAAATACATGAACACATTTAAAGTTATTTCAACGATTCACTCTGGGAAATAAACTTTTACCTCATGAATACAATTTAGGGCATTCACTTCTAGTCATTTTTACTAGTTGACTAGTTGCCTAGTTGTTTAACTACCTATTATATAAAAAAAGAAAGAAAGAAAAAAAATTATATTATAAATTATAATTATTTGTTCATTTAAAAACTTTTATCAACTAGTACCACAAGGTCGACTAGTGGATTTACTAGTCGACTAGTTGAATAGTCGACTAGTTGCTTAATGCCCTAAAATTAGCGCAATATCACTCGCTTTGTATTGGAGAAGGGCTTAAGTGCTTAACTGAATAAAAGACTAACTTACACCAGTCATAATTTTCCAAAAATAACCATTTACCAGTTTACAATGTCAGAGTTAAAGGTCATTGAGAAGTGCTGTCTTTCATAGTCCGTCGCCTCACCTTTGCTGCCAATTCTTGTTGTTCTATGATCTTCATGTGCTCATGCATAAAGGCCTGCACCTCAAAGCCGCCATTTTGCTGAAATAACAGAAGTCGTGTCATAGAATGCATAGAAATGTTAACATGTACCGTCCGGGTTCCAGGATATTATGTTCACAGTCAATCAGATAATACAGTAGAGCTAACCTGGAGGCCATCACAGTCCTGTTACTATATCAACTTTCCGAACAAACATTTAACCCATTTAGGCCTGACCTCGAAATTTAAAAAAATCCTCCAGTTTTCTGAAATAAATATTTTGCGATTTAAAAAAATAGCAGACCTACAAGCTCGTAGCGCGCCACTCGGTGGCGCGCTATGAGCTTGTAGATCTGCTATTTTTCAATAGCTAAATTATAACAATGTTTAAAACACCAAAAGGGGTTCCCGCCCAAAATGCGTTAATAAGCCAACAAAAACATTTCAAACAATTGGGGTTTTGGCTAGTGTGTGCCTCTCTCCACATACCATAGATCTCCATTAAAGAAAATGAGTGGTGTTCTCTTCTAGTCACAGAAAATACTTAAAAGGCATTATAGGCTGAATCGCAGGTCTGTTTGTGTACACACACTCCCTCCCCACTCCCCTCTGTGGCTACATTCATTTAAGCACTTTCAACCCAGTGTCCCTATTATGGGAACTGCATCGGGTTGTGCGACCTCTCCTTTCCATTTTAAAGTTTATCTCCCGTGGTCAGCACCTCCCTACTCTTGTTGTGCGCTCCTACCCTCCTACCCCTATGAAAAGATAATCAACAAGCTCATGCTATGGGATGTTGTGATGTGTTGTGAGCTTGCAGATCTGCTATTATACATTTGTCCTATGACAAAAGTACTGCCCATTAAAACCGGGAAAGCATCTGTGTCATTTTAGATTTTAGCGTTGGCCATTCAAAAATCTATAAAGCGTGAAAACTACTGAATTAGAATCCATTTGTAGAATGTGTCTTAATGGGTTATGGATCAAGCACCTTTTTCTCAAACAGGGTGGTGAAGCCTGCGTCTGCTGCAGCAGACTCTCTGCCCTCCTCCTCCCTGGACTGTCCCACTCCCAACACCTGGAAGCTACTCTTGAAGCTTTGAGTTTCCTTTTGCTTGTTCAAGGTCTTCGCCCAGCGTTCCATGTCTTTAGCGATCTAATGGTGGGAACAAAACGGGGAATGCCAGAATTTATCTCCAAAAGCTCTTCAAACCCGAGAGCACAAAACAACAAGTGAGTTAAAACGTTTCCCGTGGCTGACCTGCTGCGCAGACTTGCTCTTTGGTTTCTCTTTCTTCTCCTTGGGCTCTTTGTTAGCCGAGGTGGCTGAAGTGGCGGCGCTAGCTGAAGTGCCTGCTGCGGAGGCCTGCTCCGTGCCCATGTCGGTTGCAGGGACATACATGTGTTGCTCACTGTCCCAGTACAGGTACTGCTGAGTCTGGGAGTTGTAGTAGTACTATTGACAACAACAAGATCATAAGGAAATGTTGGAGGATTAAAATGGCTTCAAGTAGAACTGAAACGCAACTGAAAACACATAAAAGAAAAAACACATAAAAGGCCATACTTGGCTGTTAGCATCATAGTACAGCCCCGTCTGTGGATCATAGTAGTAACCAGAAGACTCATCGTACTGGTAAGTGGATGTGTCAGGGGCAGCTGGTGAAAAAACAGAGCAGTACGTGTACTATAAAATCATTTCACTGTAATGTTCTATCCTGTGGATACAACTATTGTGTGGTCAACTCCTCTTACCAGATGTGTTTGCATCAGCTGCAGTTGAGGATGCCGCCAGTGCCCCGGTGCCAACAGCCCCGGCCTGCAGCAACCCGTCTATTTCCCCAACAAATTGGTGCGCCTGAGGGGAGGAGAACAAGACAGAAGACAAATCGGTGGGCATGGCTTTGCCTTTGAGGTTAGTCCAAGTGCCCTTTATTTGTATAGCGCGCTACAGGAGTTGATCCCAAGCGCTTTCCAGTCGAGAAACAGTGTGGGCTCAAGTAGCTCTCTATTTGATGATGTTGTATTGACCCACGTGACGTCCCCCCCTTCCCTCCGTGTTCCTATTGGTTGACCCACATGTCTTTAACCCATTTTGGGCGGGAACCCCTTTTGGTGTTAGCATTATGTTATGCTTTAGCTATTGAAAAATAGCAGATCTACAAGCTCATAGCTTGTAGATCTGCGAGCTTGTAGGTCTGCTATTTTTGAAAAATCGAAGAACCACTGACAGGAAAACTGTCAGGATGTAGAAGACATTTTTAGAATCTGATCTCAGGTCAAAATGGGTTAAGTCTAGTTTGAGTCTAGTGTTATTGATGAAGCCTCTACCTGTATCGCAGACTGGCCGATAAGGAGCGGCTGGTAAACCTGGGCATGAGGCAGAACCCCCGAGACTGCTGCGATCACTCCTGGAGCAGCTGTGTGGACAGGAACAATTATTTGTTGTAATAGTAATAGATGTCATAGATGGGGTTTCATTTAGCACGTCGTTCAACACAAGGACCATTACTAGTTGCTACTAGTACCTCCTAACAGTCCGTCTCCTATGACCGGTGCCAATGCTTCGGGCTGCTGGGGCCACAGCTGATAAGTCTGTAGGAGAAAGTATATGAAGCTGCCGATTAAACGTTACGCAATTCCATTTACAATTCATTCATGTGACGCGGACATGATTCTTTCACTGACCTGTGGACACTGAGCATAGCCGTCCTGCACGGAGTCAGAGGTGGAGCCTAAGCCCTGCTGTAACTACAAGGTAGAAACGTATATGAGGAATAATGAAGTGCAGGTCAAACCTCTAAGGTCAGGTGCTCCAAAACATATGATCTGTAAACTGTACTGTAAAGTACTGTATTAGTCGCATTCCAACCGTATTGAAGAATACGGTTGAAATGCCACAAATAAACAAGGGAGCTTTAATTTCAGGTGTTTTTTCACTTTTTGAACAGCAATATTACAACAAAGCAATATTAGCAAAATACTACAAAGAGTTTTAATGTTAAACTCATGATGTCACATCAACACCTCAATGCCACCATGTGGCATCAGCTCCTGAAAAATCATCATTTGACTGAAGAAAAGGATGAAAAACACCTCTCCACAAGCTGTACCTGGCTGGATGACCACTGAGCAGCAGCGATGGCCGTGCTGGCAACAGATAGAGCATTGGCTCTGATCCCGTCAGCCTGCACCGAGTCTCTGTGAGGGAAGGGAACAGGGGTTGAATCAAGGGGTTGTATCAAAAGTGAAAACGTGAAGCTACTAGTGTATACAGTAGAATTTTGCTGTTATTAGTGAAGCTTGGTGTGGGCCCAATTAGTTTGAAGTACATCAGTAACCGAAAAAGGGGGTTTAATTATAAGTAGCCGATGAATGTGTCACATAAAAGTAGCCAAAAATTTACATTTATGAATATCACTTTTATAATATTGTCCCAATATAATATAATCCCAACATTCAAGGTAATGGAATAACACTGTGTCTTCCACAACGATTGTAGATGTGATATTTTTGCACGACACCGGTGTACAATGAAGAAATACCGTAATTACTCCCCCTCATGGGGGACGGACGGGACGAATGCAAATCTGACCTGAACTGGAGGATAATTACAGTATGTTTACAATGACTCACTTCCTGGCACTCTTGGCATAATCCACACCAATCGTCTTTCCGTCGAGTTTTAAAGGTGGCTGGAGGCTTTGGAGAATAGTGAGGAGCTGAGAAGCCTCCTAGTACACACACACACACACACACACAGGGATTTGAAGACACTTAATCAGATATGCATGCATTGTAGGTCCAGCCTCCTCAAAACAAAACATTGCGTCATCATTATTACGACACTTTCACAACAAACGTGTACATACCAACGGAGATGAGAGCTGAACAAAGGCGAAGCCTCGGTTCTGTCTCGTCTGCTTGTCTTTAATGAGGCGGATGTTGCCAGCGGACAGGTTAGCATAGGGTGCCAGCAATATCAGAATGGCATCGACCGTCGAATGAGGGGCAACGTTTCTCAAGATAATCGCTGGAAATTATGAGAGAATTGGGAAAGATTTTGAGGAGCTCTTCCAAGTACAATACATGAAATATATAAGATCTGTAGATTTGCGTATGTGAAAAGCGGCACTCACTGTCGCCATTATAATCGCCTGCATGTTGAAACTCTGAATTCACACCGCTTGCAGTGGGACCAGCAGAGTCCCCCTCTGTGTTCAGCAGCAAAGTGTGTTCTTCAAGAACAATGCAGAAACACTTAATTAACAAGCAGCAACCATCATATCAAATGCCTGGATTATTTGATGTACTACTTGGCTGGTGTTGAAGTTAAAAATTCAGTGAAAGATTCTTATTAGGACAAACAGTACTATTTAATCTTCTATTCCCATCTTTACAGGACTGTTTTTTTATGATTCAAAGTTTAATTGCTTTTTCAGTTTAGGCACAAAGGAATGACTGAGAATGTACATAAAATAATTTACAGGACTGTTAAATAGGTGGGGTAATTGCCTAACATTACTACTTACCAGTTTTGACAGCTCCACATCTGAAACACTTCAACCTCTTCCGGAAATTGTACAGGCCACACTGTAAACAATGGATAACATTATCCGTTTTTTGTGTTAGTTAAACATATAACAAATGCGTTGACAATGTGACTTTTGAAATGCAGTGGAGGGTCACACGGCAGGTTTTCATGAAACTCACAGCGTTGCAGAGCCAGTTTTCAAACTTCTGTCTCCTGTTGCTGTAATGCATGGCTATGCTTTTTCCTTGGACGATCAACTTGTTGTTCTGCGAACAGTCAAAAAGACACAAGTTATTTCCACTTCCAGGAATGCCACGTCAAAATTGGCAGGTGAGGTCCAGCCACTATGCCCACCCAACGAGTGAGCACAACTGGAACGGGAAAAGAGTGGCTACTAGGCAGGGCGTACGCTCATTTACGGTAGCCTCACTCAGTGAATACAGGGAGCAGTAGCCGAACAGGTGATAGAAGGAAATTCAGAGAAAGAAAGAGAGCTGTAGGTCTGTGTATGAGGGGGGTTGAGTGCTCAAAATAAAAATAAAAAGCTATTGGTATTGTGTGTTTCGGACCGGAGTGCTACCAGCTCGTCCTTGATCAATTCCCGTCTTCGGTTTTTAAATGGGGGATGATGAGCAAAGAGCAGAGGAACCGAGCTGGAGCAGAGTGTGCTATGAAACCCTAGAGCAGTCATGACTATAAAAACAAAACAAAAAAGGACCACTTGGGCTCAGATATAAGTTCAGAAACAAAACATCCACAAAATGAACTGAGCCGTTAAATGACTGAATGGCTATTAAATACATCGAACAGTCCCATGACGTCAACAGATATCAGAGGATATGGCTCAGATATCAGTTTTTAAATTACAACTTTTACAATTTTTTTCTCCTTTCAAAACTCTCAAAAGATCAGTTGAATCTGTTATTTGGGGCTCTAATCTCCAAGACAAATTTTAGACTTGGTGATTGTTGAGGCAACCTGATTGGTCTCCATCCATCGGGTAGCATCTTGCAAGTGATAAAACTCCACGAAGGCGAAACCTCTGCTTATACCTAGAGACAGCATTCAAATATAGACGGGAGGTGTGTTAGTTAGAATGCTTTGGACAACATTCAAACTCTGTCACAGTCGGCTGTATAGTGAGTCCAATTCAAATTAACAACCGAAGTAGGTTGGTAACCTTTATCGAAACATGATCAATTTCACAAAAACAAAGACTACACATTAGGGCTGCACGATTATGGCTACAATATTATCCAGGTTATTTTTGTTTAACCCATTAAAACCGGGAAAGAATCAATATAGATTTTATTTGATACTTTGGCTATTCAAAAATAGCAGATATACAAGCTCATAGTGCATCACTAAGTGACTTTGTGCCTGAGCTTGTACAGTAGATCTGTTATCTTTGAAAAATGGTGAAAATGTGCAAATCTTTGAATATACATTTAAAGCGAACATTTTTAACTCAAATCTTATCGAGGTCCCTGAAACAAAATATTTTCAGATGGGGGTCGGCAGCTAAATACATAATTTTAGGGGTCCATGACATGAAAAGGTCACCTTTAAAAAAAACGTAGGATTTATAAGATATTTGTAGAATCGGCCTCAGGTCTTAATGGGTTAATGACAATTATTGATGATGATGATTTGTGGTGGGTAAAATATGCTTTATTATTTCCTTATTGCATTTGTTGCCCTTACTGGTGTCATATCGTTGGTCAAATCATAAGAAATGACCTCTGTGGATTTATTGTGCCCCCGGCAGCTTGATGGACGTGGAGATGGGTTGTATAATGTTCTGGTCAACGTGTGTGATGGTGACGAGACAAAGGCAAGGTGCAACAGTGGAACAAAAGGAGTTTAAATTAATTTCCCAGCTCCGCGAATCGCGACTATACAACTGAAATCTATCACGATTTGTGATTAATTGTGCAGCCCTACTACAAAGTCAACAACTACCTTCTTAGTACTATATCCTAAATCACATAAACGTATATATATATATATCGGGCACAAAAGGGATCCTATAGCCGACAGCTGTAGAATGGGACATTATGTCATAGCGGTGATAGGGGCAGGCAGGTTTGCATGGTGTGAGTATGGAGTAATATGGATATGAAATGGGAGATGCCCCGGCCTCTTGAACTACGCCACTCACCAGTCCTTTTCTTCATCAAGCGGATGTCCACAGGTTGGGGGCCCTGCAGCTGTTCAAGGGCGGTCCGGATCTGAACCAAAGAGATCAAGAGATCATTTACTTGTTTATAAAGCTCTTAATGGTCTTGCACCATCTTATCTCCTTGACTGTCTGCCTAGATATATCCCTAACCACCCCCTAAGGTCCTCCACTGCTGGCCTACTCGAACTCCCCAAAAAGGTGGCTAGTAAGAAATATGGCAAGGCAGCATTCTGCTTTTATGGGCCAACAGCCTGGAACAAATTACCACTGCGGATCAGACAGGCACCCTCTATTGACATTTTTAAGACACAGCTTAAGACTCACCTTTTTACTCTTGCTTTTAGTTGAGTTTTAAAATATCTGTTCTTATCTTTGTACCACTGCCTTTGCCTGATTTGACACTGCGTTATTGTCCTACTGTTTTAACTGCATGCCTGTTTTAATGCAGTTTTGTCTTGCTTTTGTTTTTATTATCTTTTCTGCTATGTAAAGCACTTTGAGCTACATTTATGTATGAAAGGTGCTATATAAATAAAGTTTATTATTATTATTAAGAGGTTCAATCCAATATGTTAAAGAAATACATTGCCATTTCCTCAGTCTTATTTATACAATTATAATTGAAATAAGGCTTAGCCAACATACCTCATCCTCGGTGACATGGAGAGATAGACCTCTGAGCATAATAGTCTTGCTCTCCTCCTCGTCCTGCTCCATCTTGTAGTCCTGGTCTGGATCTCCGTCATATTCATCATCCGACCGCTCACTGGAATGTCGCTTTCGCCCCCTCTGTAGCATCACACATAAAAATACAATCAGCGTTGTCACAACCATAACCACACAATAATAGGGTGTTCAGTGCTCTCTTTCACCCGCTTCGAATGTTAAGTAGGTTACTTATCAAGACGATCTTATCGACCTACTGCATGCATACTGGGAGCCTACTGGCTGCGATTAAGACAAATATGAGGTGGGGGACGTAGGGGACTTACGTGGCAGGTTAAGACTGATATGGGAAAGGGGACTTACGTGGCCGGATAAGACTGAGGTAATAGGGTTAGATTTAGTCTGACAACACGACCAGCGCTTCCTAATCGCAGCCAGTAGCCTCCCAGTACACATGCAGTAGGTCGATAAGATCCTCTTGATAAGTAACCTACTGGTGATTATTGGTTGATTTTCATTCAAATCCGCTAAAAATACAATCTGCATTGTCACAATCCACAAGAATGACAAATAATATAGCTTACATAACATAGATATCCTCCTCAAACAGCCGTTATTCACTGACCTGCTCAGGACTATCTCGAGTCTCTCGACCCTCTCGACCTCTCCGTGCATGATCAAATCGCTCTCTGTGCCTTTCATCGCCCCAGCGTCGATCACAGTCCCTCTCTGCATCGCGGATCCTTCTCTCATGCCTGTCTGGATTGTCTCTACTCCCATCTGATCCCGATCCTCCATATCTTCCGCTCCGTTCCCCACGAGTCAGTCTGCAATAAGGCAAACATGCAGAGAACAGTTTTGGCACCAAAAGACTTGATACACTAGAGGCGAATGCCTATTACTAATAGCATATTCTTCTTACCTTTTATCTCTCATTTGTACCGCAGAAAATACTAGATCCGTCAAATAATTCTGAAAAAAAAATAAGAATTTCTTAGACGATAACATTCATTTTGAGAGTCCTTTACAGCAATATAAGAGGTACATTTTGCCCAATGGTTCTCAAAGGGGGGGGGGGGTCCTTAGGAAGTTCCGCCCCCCTGCCCACCCAACGAAAACAGCTAAATTTAACTGCTAAGAAATAATGAAATCGTGTAATAGACAAATTATACATAGATAATGTACTGACTATTCTGATGATAGGTTTCACTCTCTCCACTGTCCCACCAACACCAACCATGATGGATTCATAATCACCCGTCCCTACTACCGTAAGAAACATTTTAAATGGGGGCCCCGCCGCGACCAATATTTTGCGGCCCTTGACCTTACATTTTTCACTAGTCACCCTTGGTCACGAATATGTTTGAGAAACACAGCATTATAGGCCAACCGATGATATAGTTACTAACTTGCTCTGTTTACATTTATACAATCGGCATAGTTTAGCGTTAGCTCACTAACGTGAACTAAACCATGCAGCCACTGCAGCCAGGCTTTACCACGAAAAGCACCGATATTATAAAAGACAGACAGACAGACAGACACTCCTGTGTCGTTTCACGACTTACCACCAGTGAAGAGTGAAGTCCACAGTTATTAGTTAACTAACGTGCATCAAACAGTGTGTTCGCGGAACAACAACAACATGGTAAAGTAACTAGTAACTAACACAGCGGTGACATTAGCTATTATGCTAAGAAGGCTAGCTGCCTGCCTTGCTGGCTGCTAGTTGTCATTTCCTCTCTGTACCACTGGCCCATCCCATCCCCCATTGGGTGAGGGAAATACGTCATAAACTCCTTTTATTACGTTGTTGTTACCAGAGCCTTAGTGTTATTTTTTGTATTTTTTTTTAGAGTGTCTAAAAATCTTCGAGAGAGAGTCATAAGTATGATTCTGGTTGTTACTTGTTCTGGCAATGTGGATTGTGGTGTGGAGGGTAATGTAAAAAATAAATAAACACATTGGTTGCCATTTAGTTTCCTTTCAGTAAATAATAAGATATAACGTGTTGACTATAAAGACTATAACTATTAACCCCAATAATAAACCCTATACATTTCAAGGGAAATTAAAGAGTGCATAGTTAAGACATATGTAGCGTGTGTTAGTGTTCTATCGGGCGGTCTTGGAAAGCCTGGTCAGGTTTGGCATCAGTTTGGTTCGGTAATCTCTCAGTGCAACTGGTCCAAATTGTTCAGATTGGTGCAGACTGCAGGGAAGATCATCGGGGTAAGACAAGTTGACAACTCCCCTCTCTGCAGTCTATTTATGAGCAGGCTACATTAAAACAGGCTCAACAAATTGTCAGTGATGTTACCCATTTGAAATGGAGAGTTTGTACTTCTGCCCTCTGGGAGAAGATACAAAGAACCAAAGTGAGCGGCTGTGGCTCAGGAGGTAGAGCAGGTCATCCAATGATCCCTGGGTCGGCGGCTCGAATCCCGGCTCCTCCTGTCCACATGTCGAAGTGTCCTTGAGCAAGACACTGAACCCTACATTGCCTCCAATGAGTTGCTCGGTGTGAGCTCGCCACCTTTGGTGTGTGAATGTGGGAAGTGAGGACGCTGGTGTCGACTGTTTGCCGCTTCACCTCCCAATGTATGAATGAATGAACCATTGTAAAGCGCTTTGAGCACTTGGAAAAGCGCTATAAAAATGCAATTCATTATAAAGTGGAAGTACAAGTACATCAGGTTTAAGTTTATACTAGCTCTTGTCCATAGCCTTCTACTGCTTCTACGATTCTGGGCAGAATCGTAGAAGCAGTAGAAGGCTATGGACCAGAGCCAAGCTTATACCAGCGTAAGCAAAGCAAAGCAAAGTTACTATATCTACCCAGGGTAACTGGACTAAGCATCAGATACTTGTTTACAGCCAGGCCCTGCTCATAGAACATTTCATGGTAGTGGATCAAAGCCTTGCTCAAGGGCACTTCAGCGGTGGTAATTTTAACGTGCCGGTCCGGGGATACGAACTGGCGACCTTCCGGTATCAAGACCGCTCCGCAAACCGTTCGGCCACCGCTGCCAACTAAAATGTTGAACGAGGCTCTGAAACAGTGACTGAGAGGTTAGATTATCCACACCATGTGTGTAATGTGTCTCCCTCCGTTATGTATTTGTCATTAATGTTGTGTGGCTGCAGCTGGGGTGAATTAAAGCCCAAGACACATTTCCCTTGTGGACAATAAAGTTTACCTTGACCATCCTACTACTTCCATGGTAGAAATTTAGTTCCAACGTCAACATTTTCAGCTTTATGCAGTTATTATTTCTTGTATTCTACACTTAACAAATTCTTAAACTTTAACCTTTTAAACATTCATTATAATGAGTCTGGGAAAAGGGGCCATTTTTCACAGATCACATACCTTTAGTATAAGTATATAGTTTACATCTGTGATGGGCGAGTTGAGAAAACATGTTTTCTGAAGTTTAAAGTGTTTTACTGATGCAATAAAATTGTTTAATTTAACTGAAAGAACATATTTCACATATCTCATGGAATTAACAGATTTCAATTGTTACTTGAGGTGTAACATGTGCAACACCCCCACCTCCTGTCCATAATTACTTACAATAATTTCTATAGAAGCTTCAATACAATTAAGTTCAATACATTTGATCTTTATTTATCTTAAACATAAAAAGTATAACACAACAAATCAACTATTTTTTATAAGAAGGGACAGAGAGAAACAAGAAACAATGGCTTCTAAATCCTAAACGTTTGTTTCCATGTCAGTGGTTTTCAAACTATTTCGCAGTTGCTGCAGACATCACGACCACATCTCCAGGTCCAGCATAGCCCCTTTCGGTACCCTCGGTTAAGCTTTTCTGATGTTTGTACATCGCTTAACACGTAGGGTCCCTGATCGGTTCATAAGCATTCAATAGGACGCAGATGTACATATCCTCTGTTCACGCCGCTCTGCGCTCCGCTTGAGTGTCGGTGAGATGTTTCAAAGATGCATAATGCGGCTATAGGAGACAACGGAAACGTGGGAAGCAAAGCAATGCAAAGTTCTTTGTTTACCCAGGGTAAGTGGACTAAGCTCGAGATGCTTGTTTACAGCCACACCCTGCTCATAGAACATTTCATGGTTGGGGTTCAATGCCTTGCTCAAGGGCACTTCAGCGGTGGTAATTTTAACGTGCCGGTCCGGGGATTCGAACTGGCGACCTTCCGGTATCAAGACCGCTCCGCAAACCGTTCGGCCACCGGTGGCCGAACTCGCATTAAGCGCCGATGCCGTTAAGTATTTTTAACGACATCGGCAGTTACTTTGACGTTTTGGCTGCTCTGAAATTCCCTCTTCCTCACTTCCTTGTGCCAAAACGTCAAACAAAATACTTAACGGCATCGGCGCTTAATGCGTTTCCTCCCACGTTTCCGTTGTCTCCTATAGCCGCTTTATGCATCTTTGAAACATCTCACCACCACTCAAGCGGAGCACAGAGCGGCGTGAACGGAGGGTATGTACATCTGCGTCCTATTGAGTGCTTACGAACCGATCAGGGACCCTACGTGTTAAGCGATGTACAAACATCAGAAAAGCTTAACCGAGGGTTCCAAAAGGGGCTAGGTCCAGCATGGAGGTGGTCTGGAGGAACAGCTTGTTGTTTCTTCAGTGTCTCCCTAAATTAAACGATCGTGTTGTTTTTGATCTCCACAAGGCTAACCAACAGGTTGGTGTTCTTCACCAACATGTTGATTTTCTCCACAAGTGCAACGACAGTGTTGTTTTTCCTCAGCGATAGATAGTGTTGCTTTTCTCAGCGATAGTGTTGCTTTTCTCAGCGATAGTGTTGCTTTTCTCAGCGATAGTGTTGTTTTTCTCAGCGATAGTGTCGTTTTTCTCAGCGATTCAACCAACAGGTTGTTTGTCTCCACCAACAAGTTGTTTTCCACCACAAGTTTGACCAACATGTTGTTTCTCTCCACCAACAAGTTGTTTTCCACCACAAGTTTGACCAACATGTTGTTTCTCTTCAGAACAGGCCTTGGGCTAAACCACTCTCTGCACTGTGGACAGTGGTAGCTGGCACTCTCTACACTAATTCTCTCACTGTCCTCATTATCCCAGCAGCCTTTAATCGAGCCCATGCAGAAGTTGTGTCCACAGCCAGGAGTCACTGGATCCTTCAGCTGATCCAGACAAACAGGACAGCAGAAACATTCCTGGTCCAATTGCTCTGCCATTTTACTTCAAAACTGTATGAGACACAGAACAGGCATACAATAAATAACACATTCAAGTAGGTATTATGTATCCATACAGGAGAGCATGTAGGAAAATGCTATGAAAGTAGGGACGTGTAGAGAGTGTTAGAGAGGCAGGGGCTGAAATCCCAGGGCACTTTCGGACAAAAATAGCAGATCTACAAGCTCACAACACGTCACGACAGGTCGTCAGCTTGTAGAGCTGCTATTTTCGGGGCACAACCCAGCACTCTTTAGCAGCTGGTGGAGATGCGTTGGGAGGGGGGGGGGGGGAAGCAATTCTCCTGAATGCTGCCTTCTGGCATGGCAAGGAAAGGACTGGCATTTGCATATCTTTAACCATAGTAAATGCTGCATTTGTTGTCTGGAAAGGGCAGTTGTTTTACAGACGGGTAAAAGGGCAGAGGCTGAAGCCCCCTTTGATGTCTATGTGTGGTAAGTATTATGCTGGTTGGTACCGTGTTCCTCATTATACAAAACATACAAAAGGTTGCAAACAGTAGAGAAATGCTAGAAAATGCAATGTACATCCTTCACACAAAATACACACATCTGAAATAAGATCATCCATAAACACAACGTACCGTACCAGAGACGTCTCCAAAAGACCAAACTGGAACACAGGAACAGCTATGCTCATACAAACTCCACTGCCACTGGAGAGAAGCGAAATGCACTGTCTGTCTGTCTGTCTGCTTTTTAACTGAGAACTGACTAATTGACTGTATGCAGACCGCGGCCATCTTGCCAGCAAGGTGCTAACTAGGTACAACTTCCCATATAGTGCAGGAAAAAACCCTCTAAAAGAGGCTTAGTTTTTGAGGTACCCCTCCCCGAGGTATAACAAAACGGGACAACGTTTTTTCATATCTTTAGGATGTCCCCTTCATGAAATGGATTGTCCCGAGATTTACTTTTACTGCAAAAGTCATGAAATTAATCCATGAAGTGACTCACCACATAGGCAAAAAAACGCCTATCCTAAAAGAGGGAGTTCCAAGTAAATCCTCTGTCATTTTCTACCTGCTGATTGTTTTTACATCATACTTGCACAGATGGTCTACAGGTAGTGTGCCTACATCCCAGCACAATCAGAATGCCAATATCTGGTTCTATTGTGAATCAGCAGCCTTTTATATAAGGTATTAAATAGGCGGAAATAGCAAAAAGTTAACTTTTCTGAGCAACATTCACTTGTCCTACTCTTTATCAGGGTTAGAACTAAATGGGACATAGTTTTTTCATATCTTTAGGATGTCCCCTTCATGAAATCGATTGTCCCAAGTTTTACCTTTACTGCAAAAGTCATGAAATTAATCCATGAAGTGACTCACCACATAATGAAAAAACGCCTCAATCATGAAAGAGGGAGATCCTAGTCATTTTCTACCTGCTGCATGGTTGGTTTTATGTCATGCTTGCACAGATGGTCTAGTCAGGTACATCCTAAAGCAACCTAAATGCCAATATTTGGTTCTATAGTGAATCAGCAGGCTTTAATATAAGGCCTTATTAGAGGCAGAAATAGCCAAAAGCATAGAACCTGCAGTATCAACCATCAATCTATTTACTTTGAATGCAAAAGTCATGCAATTCTTCAATTAACTTTTTGCACCAAAAAAAGTGCATACAGTGACCCCAGTGTCTACAGGTGTCTGTAGACAGTAGTGTCTACCGTACATGAGCAGGGTTTTATTAGCCTGGCTAATAAGCCAGAACGAATCAGCCGTTGTCAAAAACAATTGCCTCTGGCAATTTGAGTCTGGCTTATTAGCCAGGCTAGGGTTTTATAGGCACTCTGGGTTAGAATCATAGGTGTTACACTCAAGAGTACAGGTCTCCGCCAGACCAATTACAGGTTATTGTGGGCTGGAAGTCAATCTTAGCCAGTCAGGATGGAATATGAAAAATCTGAAAGAACTGTTTCTTTATTGTACAGATGACGGTCACACGCGGACGGACAGACAGGGTGAAAAACATAGAGATGCCATGCCTTTCGTCCTGGTGGAGACAATATGTTTTTACCCAGCCACTTCATATTCATATAGAATCTATTATTCTCAGATGGACCTAATATCGCTACACCTGAAAGCATCAAGAATGACACATTATTGATGTTGTATTCTATAGGTCCATATAGCCTAAATGCAGTATGGTTTAATGCTGTAGAATTCACAGCTTTGTGTGTGCCATTCTTTTTTTTTTTAAATAATTTTTATCCCACGATTTTGTAACCCATTTTTCACCCCTGTGTCAATTATCTAATGTGATCCTGGGCTCTACACACCCTCCGCCAACCTAGTCCCCATATATGGGGGACATGGGGAGAGCAACGGACTTGAACTCATGCTTCCTTCATGCCTGAGTGTCCAAGTTGCTCCTTTACACCTGACAGTGGGAGTTTCCCTGGTTGGACGTAGCGCGTGGAAGGAACACGTTATTCCAACCAGTTCCTTTCCCCTCCATCAGGCACCCCGGCTGGCCAGGGGGAGGCAGTTTAGAGACCAGGATTACTGCATGTTTTTTGTGAGGGTACCTACCCTAGGGGACACGGGGAGAACATGCAAACTCCACACAGAAAGCCCCTTTCGCCAACCCCGCCTCGGGTATGGGCACTGATGATGCGGAGGAGGAAACACGCCGCCAGCACCCACAGCGCCCCGAGCGGGAATCGAACCCAGGACCTTCTAGCTGTGAGGCGACAGCACTACCAACTGTGCCACCGTGCCCCCGTGTGTGCCATTATTAATGAATAATCAACAACAGCAGCAGCTTATGGAAACCAATTTGGCCCCAGTCAGTCAGTTCCCCCCACAATGCTCAAGATGACATTGAGAATAAGCTGCTGATTGATAAGTAGTACCATAGAAGACGTTAGGCCTCACTCACACCTATACATCTAGCATACAACAATGTTGCCTTATATAACAATATTTTGTCATTCCAGCTGTTTTGAGGCATAGGCTCAAGACAGAAACATCCTTAGATTCCACATGAATGTGAGTAAACTAAAAACATGGCATCAAAATATATTTCCTGTTATTAAGTTTGTATAGGCCTTTTACAGTATTAGATCAGGATTAGAACATTTAGAAGTAACTCTTGAAAAGAAAACTGTTAGATAGATAGATAGATAGATAGATAGATAGATAGATAGATAGATAGATAGATAGATAGATAGATAGATAGATAGATAGATAGATAGATAGATAGTTAGATAGATAGATAGATAGATAGATAGATAGATAGATCCACTTATAACCAGTAAGACGCCTGAGGGTGAGAAGCGACCGCGTCATAAAGGGCGAGGTGACGTGCACGCATCCACCTGGGTGACTGCTGGGCGAGCGCTGGCGCTTTGGCATGGGGGGTAAGATCAACATATGGAATGAATTCTGTACTGGCCATATATGGAGCATGTCTTGAGTGTACAGGGTTTGATGAGGTCAGATCAACATATGGAATGTCAGACAGCGGCGTCGAGTCCGGGGGTGCTTGAGGGCTGAAGCACCCACTGACACAATGGGCGTGTTTGCAATGCAAACTGTGAGCTCCCGCACTGGGGGGCGGGGCGGGGGGGGCACCCACTGCTGTTATAAGAACTTTCCGCGCCTGATGTCAGAACAGGTCAGCTCCATATAGATCTAAGGGTGGCAGCGGGGGCAGTGTCTTGAGTGTAAAGGGTTTGATGAGGGCCCATGAGCTGGGCCTTCATTTTCAGGCCTGTTGAGAACTCTAGTTTTCGCCGACTGCCGGGCGTGGTTTGAGGTCAGATGTAGAGTTGCTGGCCAATATTGATACATCAGGGATCTCCATATACTGTATGGGCTTAATTGCGACATCAGGTTGTATTTACTATGACATCAGGGATCTCCGATGCCATGTGATGTTATGAGGCTATATATTGGGGCTTTAGAGTGTTACACTGACTGACGGACAAAAATGTACGATTTCATAGTAAACGCGACCTGCGGTCACAATAAGGCCTTATATAAACGGTTGCTTATTCACAATAGAACCAAATATTGGCATCCTGGGGGCAGAGAGCACTGAGGGGGAAGGTGCCCAACCCCCAGAAAAGGGCACCATTTTGGGGTGGACTTTTTGTGGGGGTCCCTTGTGCCATTTCACATCAGAAATATCCAACTAGGATGTTCCACAATAACTTGGCCTGTGTCATTGGACAGTAAAATAATACATTCTAATTTCCATGTAAACATACAAATATATAAAGTGTGTGTGTGTGTGTGTGTGTGTGTGTGTGTGTGTGTGTGTGTGTGTGTGTGTGTGTGTGTGTGTGTGTGTGTGTGTGTGTGTGTGTGTGTGTGTGTGTGTGTGTGTGGGGTGGGGGGTAGGCGTTTCTTTCAGTGGGGATCACTTCATGGATGGATTTAATGACTTTTGCAGTAAAAGTAAAACTTCTGACCATCCATTTCATGAAGAGGACATCTTAAAGATATGAAAAAACAATGTCACATTTTGTTGATAAATAGTAGGACCAAAATTACAAGTGAATGTCAGAAAAGTAAACTTTTTGCTATTTCCGCCTATTTAAGGCCTTATATAAAAGGCTGCTGGTTCACATTAGAACCAAATATTGGCATTCTGATTGTTCTGGGATGTAGGCACACTACCTGTAGACAATTTGTGCAAGTATGATGTAAAAACAAACAGCAGGTAAAAAATGACAGAGGATTTACTTGGAACTCTCTCTTTCAGATAGGCGTTTTTTATTGCCTATGTGGTGAGTCACTTCATGGATCAATTTTAAGACTTTTGCAGTAAAAGTAAATCTCGGGACAATCCATTTCATGAACGGGACATCCTAAAGATATGAAAAAACTATGTCCCGTTTTGTTATACCTCGGGGAGGGGTATAGTCAACTTTTGGGGCTTTTGTTCCTGCACTAATAGACAGCCCATTCAAAACTCACCAACATTGCAGCTGTACGAAAAGCTTGAATTATCCTCTTTCTATCTGCAAAGTGTTTGATTAATACAAATCCACTGTAGACTTGTTATGAGCTACTTCCTGACAAGAAATTCCCTGTAGGTGATTTTTTTTCTTAAGTGTCAGAGTTTGGAAGCGCTCGTTAAATATCACTCAACGGCCCATGCGTACCATGAATTTGCACATAATGCAGGAGGCAGCAGGAGGTTCCTTTACTGATAACGAGCACTTCCAAACTCTGACAAAAAATAAATAAATAATCATCTGCAAGGAATTTCTTGGCAGGAAGTAGCTCATAACATGTCTACGGTGGATTTTTTATGAAACAAACACTTTGCAGATAGAAAGAGGATAATTCAAGCTTTTCGTACAGCTGCAATGTTGGTGAGTTTGACGTTGTTTTAATACAATTAGACAGGACTTTTCTGTTTGGATGAAAGGGCTGTCAATGCACCTACTACTGTAGGTAGACTTGCTGGCAAGATGGCCGCGGTCTGCATACGGTCAATGGAACTGATTAACACTAGCAGGCAGCAACCTGCTCAACACACCTGTATGCCATTGACTAATTAATTTGACTAAAACTCTTGTATTTTCTTTATTTCTTTCTTTCTTTCTTTCTTTCTTTCTTTCTTTCTTTCTTTCTTTCTTTCTTTCTCTCTTTCTTTCTTTCTTTCTTTCTTTCTTTCTTTCTTTCTTTCTTTCAGAGCCTTCATGCCATGGAGGGTCATGTGATGGTCAACTTCCTGCCCACATATTATCTCATCTGGACAAGATAATTATTATCTCGTCCGTACAAGATATCTCATCCGGACAAGATAATTATTATCTCGTCCGGACAAGATATTATCTTGTCCGTACAAGATATTATCTCGTCCAGACAAGATATTATCTCGTCCGGACAAGATAATTATTATCTCGTCCGGACAAGATATTATCTCGTCCGTACAAGATATTATCTCGTCCAGACAAGATATTATCTCGCCCGGACAAGATATTATCTCGTCCGGACAAGATAATTATTATCTCGTCCGGACAAGATATTATCTTATATAATATCTTATATAATATCTTGTACCACCTTCTCTTTTTCTTCTCCCCCCTTCTTCCCCCTCCATTTTTCCCCCACCCACCCCTGTTTCCCCTCACTGTATATGTTTCTTTTCCATTTTTGAGTGGTGTAAACCACTCCAACAACTGGCTTTGTACCCGTGTCTGTTCGTACCAAAAAGAAATCACACCCGTGTGAACTGAGTGGTGTAAGGTCTTATATAGCCTGATCAGCTGTGGTCTGACGTAATGTCTGACGTAATGAAATCACACCTCGGTGAACTGGGTGACCGTAGCAACCATGCTCATTTTTTCTGCACAGACAGACAGACAGACTAACAAAGCCAGTTGTAGGAGTGGTTTACACCACTCAAAAAAGTACCCGTGTCTGTTCGTACCAAAAATAGCCTGATCAGCTGTGGTCTGACGTAATGTCTGACGTAATGAAATCACACCCGGGTGAACTGGGTGACCGTAGCAACCATGCTCATTTTTTGAGCACAGACAGACAGACTAACAAAGCCAGTTGTAGGAGTGGTTTACACCACTCAAAAATGAGCATGGTTGCTATGGTCACCCAGTTCACACGGGTGTGATTTCATTACGTCAGACATTACGTCAGACCACAGCTGATCAGTCTATATAAGACCTTACACCACTCAGTTCACACGGGTGTGATTTTTTGTTTCTTTTTGACTATAGTTGTGTATATTCGTAGTACGTCTCTAAATATTTTGATGAATTGAAAATGGTGGGCCCTATTGTAAACAAGTGTAATGCTTTATGGTGTCGTCCACTCACTGTTAACAGTTTTTGTATTGAGTTGTACTTGAAATGTACTGTAATTCTGCAAACTGTTCATAAATCAATCAATCAATCAATCCATTTTTCTTCTTCCCCCCCTCTTACAGTCTATTGTTCCCCAGCTTTAGCTCAGTCAGTAGAGCTCTTGCCTTTGGAGCATAATGTTGTTGGTTCAAATCCGGGTACCGACAACTCAGCCCATGAGTCTTATTTGTTCATATTGTTCTTATTCCGTATTGTCTTCTTTCTTGGTCCCGCCTTATCGCTGCTTGCAGCTATATTTATTATTATATTACAATTTAGCTTTTAACGAAAATGAATATTGGATATGGTTTGCTCCTTGGATATAATTAGTGGACATTCAATCACCACCAGGCGGCGCTGTAGTTCTCTCAGCCAGTTGGATGCGGGCTTTATGGGGCGCCAGGCTGGAGAACCGTCAGAAAATGTGCTTCCCTCATCATCATTCCTTTCCTCCTCCCCCCTACCATTATAACTCTATATGCCCCCCTGCTACAGTACTAGCTTCATCACCATGATCACAATGGCTGTAGTAGCTGCTAATACCATCTGGTCCATATAGCCTTTTAGCCGATCATTCCACACTGCTGCTGATAGAATTAGTATTATTAATATCTCCACATTCTGCTGCCTGCTACACCACGGAGATTAAAAAGGAAGAAATAAGGTTGTGTGTGTGTCCTCAACGCTTCCAGAATCCTGTGTGTGGTAAGTAGAGACGAGACTGACTCAACGATCAACCTGCAACACAATAATGTCAATGAAGCAAAGCAAGCTAGCCCATGTTGGCTAACTATGATTAGCCTGCTGCTGCAAACAATGAAAAATACATTTTTTTGGGTGTGCAATTAATGCTCACCATGCAGCCTTTATTCGTCCCAATGCTTGGAAGAAACAACGTTTTCTATGTGCAGAACAACGTTATATATATGTGCTCATTTTACCAACATGACAAGAAATGTAATATTTTGCTGTCTGATATTTGATCTTGTAAACAAGTCATATTGAAACAGTAATTGTCACTTTGGAACAGTATAATTGCACCCCGTTCCATTGTTTTACATACTCTATTACTGCACAGAAATTAGGCGTTTTAAGTGGTTACCAATGGTTACAGGGTGAAGTGAGAAACATCCTGGTAGCCAACTAGCTATAGCTAACCGAGAGCCCATCCTTCTATTCCTACGAACGACATCGCCGTGTGTTCAGTTTATACAGTACTGTAACAACAACACAACCGTTATAACCTTAGTTATAACTTATCCATTAACAGCGATCAATCAATTAATAAGCTCAGAAAACAGGCGAACTACTTGGGTAATACCATGAGATTGTCATGGGCTGTTTGTTCCCTCAGTTTAGGGTTGGACGAGAGAACATATGAGCTGAGGGAACATACATAGCTAGCTAATCAATGCTCCCTCCCCACTCATGCACTCACTCATACACCTATTTTTGGGCCCAAAATCTTATTCATTACTCTGTATAAGTTATGAATGAATAGTTATTATTTTACTCAATATTAGATTTCTGATCAGAGATAGCTAGGCAAGAATCAACATTATTGTCACATCACAGCCAGGTTTACATATGTAAAACAGTTGGTGTTACGAAGGCTTTCACGTTTATCTATAACAAAAAACATTGCATGGATGCAACTGGGACGTATCCTCAGTGATGTATCCCAAGGTCATCAGGGTTTCGGGTCTCTCGAACATCATACCCCTCACTCAGGCGTCCCAGTCGGGGTGATCAAGTCCCGACTTACGTCCCAGTTGCTACCCTCGATCAGTCCCATTGGGGAAAGACCCAAGGCCACACAAACTATTGGAACTACTCCAGAACTACTCTGCCAGGGCTGGGAGGTACGCTTCTGGCACATGGAAGGACTAGGCTCTGTGGGTTGACTCCTGTCCGGGCCCCTCCTACGTCTCACCAGGCCCAGGACCTGTGTGTTGCACCAGAGTCCCAGCACCAGACACTTCATTCAGGAGTGGTGGATTCCTAAGCCGCAATGGTTCCGCAAGAGCAAGAAGGTGGTGCTGCAGGCTCCGCTTGCGGCTTGAATGGCCCTCCTAAAGGCCTCACCGAGGGTTTGTGGGGCTTCCTCCTCACGGAGGACACAGGCTGGGGCGCTAACCCATACTGCTCACCCGGGTGCCGTCTACATTCCGGCTGTCGCCGTCTGAAGTCTGAACGTACCATTAGAGATGACGACACATCACTCTGACATCACCAGGATGACGTTAGTATAAAATGGCAAACCTCCCCTAATCTTAACAGATTCCAACCAACGCACTGAGGAATCTCCAACTTCTTCTCAGCACAGGACACTGGACATTGGACATTGGACACTGGACAGGACATGACAGGACACAGACCTCTTCAAGACTGTACTTTCAGACAGTAGAGGATTAACACCACAACACATATGGACTAAGGCAGTGGTTCCCAAAGTGGGGTCCGGGGACCCCCAGGGGTACTTGAGGGAGTTCCAGGGGGGGACCCAGCTAAATGATAATTTGTAACCAAATGGACCCTTATGGGTCTGTAACTCAGAGAGTGTCCAAATGGACCCTAGCAGGTCCATTTGGTTCCATTTGTACACTCTCTGAGTTCAATTAACATTGGTTTTACAATATAAATTGGGGTACCAGAGATAGAAATGCCATTAAATCGGGGATCCGTGGCATAATGCGTGTGAAACTGGGGGTCCTTGAAATTAATAGGTTTCGGAATCACTGCTGGAGCCGTAAAAATCCTCCCTTATCGGGGTCACTGGCATATGTTTTCAAATGGGGGGTCCATGGCCTAATAAATGTTGATTTGGGGGTCCTTGACACGATAAAGTTTGGGAACCACTGGACTAAGGTATCTGGCCGTACAACCCAGATACCTCTGTACCGTACACGACTCATACACATAGCACATACCCCAAGGCATCTGGGCCTTATAACTCTACTAGCTTCCTTAGACCATCTTCTGAACCACACGGGTTAAAGACATCCCGGTTTAAGTTCTAATCAGACACGACTGTGGCGGGTCCTAATCCTAGGCTTTGAATAACAGTCCTTTCTAGTAGTATTTTTCAGTGGGTGAAAATCGTTTTTGTGCAAGCTCCATCGATTTTGTTATTTCCATAAGAGAAAGGGAAGAGAGGGAGAAATCAATAAAAACAAATGATCAGAATCAAATCTACATATTTACTCTGACAAACGCACACAGGCTACAGAGTTTTTATTTACAGTGTATGTGTGGGTGGATTAATCCTGTTCATTCATACTGTCTTTCTCTCTTGCAGAGTCTGCAGAGTGCAGACCTCTCACATTGTTTTTTTGTTTTTTTCTACTTTCCTTGTTAGGTCTGACAAGTTATGGCTGAGCCGGAGCTTCTGCTGGACTCCAATATTCGACTATGGGTGGTGCTGCCCATTGTCTTTATTACATTCCTTGTTGGGGTCATTCGGCATTATGTGTCCATTCTTCTTCAAAGTGACAAGAAGTTGACATTAGAACAAGTGTCTGACAGGTATGCTAATCGACTATAATGTACAACATGCAAATTACGTAGTACTGGAGAGAGATCACAATGTCTAAAAACACATTTATTCATTTATTTCAATATCCAGCCAGGTGCTGATCAGGAGCAGAATTCTCAGAGAAAATGGGAAATACATTCCCAAACAGGTAATTTTTCTGGATTAATTCAAATTACATTTAACCCATTTAGGCCTGACGTCGAAATAATAAAAAATAAGTCTTCTGAAAGAATATATATTCAAAGATTTGTGCCGCATTTTCACAATCTTTCAAAAATAGCAGATCTACAAGCTCGTAGCGCGCCATTCGGTGGCGCGCTATGAGCTTGTAGATCTGCTATTTTTCAATAGCTAAAGTATAACATAATGCTTAGTTAAAACACCAAAATGGGTTAAATTGCACTTCATTTAAATTTCTTTTCTCCAAGTATTTCAAATAAGTCCTGTACAGTCAAGAACTGGATTCCTTATGTTATATTCATTTTTGTTACTTTATTTATTACCTTGTTATTTTATGTCTTTCCATTTTAGTCTTTCTTGATGAGGAAGTTCTACTTCAATAATCAAGAAGATGGATTCTTCAAGAAGACCAAAAGAAATGTCGTCCCTCCCTCTCCAATGACAGGTAATATTCTTTCTGGTTATCATGAACAACTCAAACATTTCTTATAGCCTGGCTCCAGCTCTGAATCGCTAGTCACGCCAATTAAAACAAATACATGAATAATGAAGTGAAACAAAATGTAAATTCAGGCTGAGTGTCAAGCTAAAACATTTCTCCTAACAGTGTGGAACCAGACCTGTCTTACCCACCCTAGTATCCCAGATGCATTAGCAGTTCTAACCAGTGTGCTTGACTTTTGTTTTGAGATGTGTAGCTAAGTGCAGATTGACTTTCAAATCGGCACAACACACCCTGGTCCTCTGTGATACATGCGTTAAGTTTGAAGTCGGTCGGTCAGAAGGCCCTCGAGTTATGCGCAAGACACACACACACACACACACACACACACACACACACACACACACACACTTGCATTTAGATATACATTTATATCATATAGCCTACTTTATATGATATACATCATCGTCAGTCACCACTTCGTTACACCCGTAAATCGGTGATGTGACAATAAAGATTATTCTTCTGATCATCCAATAACTATACTGCTGACATATACTCTGCATAAATGGGACAGTTGACATTTGAAACGGCAGTTGTGTTTGTTAAGGAAGCACAGCAGATTTCATGTGTGCGTGTGTTATCTGACTCATGATAACCTGGTTTAACAATCTAAATGTCTGGAACAAGAGCCGACTCGGCAGCATTCTGAATGTGGCATGCAACATCTGTGATACTGTCCAGATGCCTCTTTGCCCACATGACGTCTTTGTCCGGCCCGCTTATTAGGAAGTCTTGGACTATCAATGATAAACTCTCTTAAGTAAACGACTTGGTTACAGCTTCATCCATCAGGTCACAGCTTCAGAACTCCAGGGAATTGTTTCAATGGATAGTAAAGCCGTGCGCGCGACCGTTTCCTCAATCCGGCTCCCGTTGGATTTCTGCAATGGTTTCAACTCTTGAGGCCAAAAACTGCTGATCTACAGGCTCACACAACCACACTGTTGTTGAGTTTGTATATTTGTTATTTTCTACAAATGTTACCCCCAGAATAGGGATGCTATCATTAAAGTGCATAAAGCCATGAGGTTCCCAGTTTGATCCCGAGCTCACCCAGAGTTAGTGTCCAAGTGTCCTCCTTGAGCAAGACGCTGAACGCCTAATTGCTCCCGATGTGCAGGTTGGTGCCTTGCATGGTTTCCTCCACCATCGGTGTATGAACGTGTGCCTACGGTATGTAAAGCACTTTGGATAAAAGCACTATATAAATGCACCGTTTACCATTTATTTTACACAGATCCCAGTATGCTGACAGACATGATGAAAGGCAATGTGACCAATGTGCTCCCTATGATCCTTATTGGAGGCTGGATCAATTGGACCTTTTCAGGATTTGTAACAAGTAATGTCCTTGTATACATACATACATACTGTTATTGTTATTATTATTATTCAGTTATACCTCTATAAATGTCATCAACTAGTTTGGATTGCTGTTGCAGTACATTGAGAATTGTTCAAAAGTTAAACTCTTCTATCGGATATGACCAAATGATTCCTATGAGGGGGAAACCACATTGTTTTACTGTAGCACATTAGAACATTAATTTTATAATTAAGTTAATTTGTAAATTCAACAGAGGTGGTTTGTAATACTTCAGAACAGTGCAGTAGTTGGTGAATGCAAAATGTCAGTACATTCCTAACATCTGTATACAATGTACCAATTATATGTTTTTTATACTGTTGAGGTATGCAAAGTATCAAATTGCAATGTGTGTCAAGCTGATCGCATTTTCTTTGTTCTACACAGCCAAAGTTCCCTTCCCTCTCACTCTCCGCTTCAAGCCCATGTTGCAACAAGGAATAGAACTGCTCTCCCTGGATGCATCTTGGTAAAAAAATAACACGTTATCTAATAGCTATCTGTCTGTCTATCTATACACACACACACACGCACGCACACGCGCACGCACACACACACACACACACACACACACACACACACACACACACACACACACACACACACACACACACACACACACACACACACACACAATGTAATGACCTACATACTTATTTGCTATTGTATTGTGTGTGCATTGTTCTAGGGTAAGCTCAGCATCGTGGTATTTCTTGAATGTCTTTGGACTGCGGAGCATGTATTCATTAATCCTTGGACAAGATAATGGTAATTCTTTATCTAATTTCCATCATATTTTTTTGTCCCCTTGGGTGTACGAGGGTATAGTGACATGGGCACAGTTAAAGCTAATGGTGCCGTACCGTCGTCCTGTGCACAATGACATGCATGCCTATTTTGATGCATTCTAAACTGATTACATACAGCACTTGCTGTTTTAACCCATTTAGGCCTGACCTCGAAATTTAAAAAAAATCTAAATCTTTTAAATATTTTCACGATTTTTCAAAAATGGCAGACCTACAAGCTCGTAGCGCGCCACTCGGTGGCGCGCTATGAGCTTGTAGATCTGCTATTTTTCAATAGCTAAATTATAACATGATGTTTAAAACACCAAAAGGGGTTCCCGCCCCAAAATGGGTTAAGTGTTGTTATTCATGGTTTTGTGGAAATACACTTTTCGTCTTTAATTAATATTGACATTGTTCGGTCTGAAAAGGATCATGTAACGCTAATGTTATTAATACTGTGACCGGCAACCCTCAGAACACCACTGATTTATAATTCCAAGGTAATTCAAGTATTGGTTGACATAATTCCCCACCCACAGGTGCTGACCAGTCCAGGATCATGCAGGAGCAGATGAGTGGTGCAGCCATGGCAATGCCTGCAGATACAAATAAAGCCTTCAAGGTATAACGTACATTTTATCTTTAGGTTTTAGGGTAAGCAGGATTTAGTTAAAAATGTCTTTCTTTTATTTATTTTATTTCTTAATGTTTTGTCGTTTTAGGCCGAGTGGGAGGCGCTGGAACTAACTGACCACAGTTGGGCACTCGATAGTGTCGAAGAGGAATTGATGAGCAGGGAACTGGACTTTGACGGAATGTTTAGCAAGGATTTGCCAACTGGCATGTTCTGATAGACTATAACTAATACGAGCCTTCGGTTTGATTGTGGTTCATTGCAAGTGGGGTCTCTTTTTGAGACGAATTGTGTAGAAATGAGGCTAATCCCTTCACATTATGCAAAGTTTACACTCACTCATACAATCGTCCTCACGTTTATTAAGCATCAGGTCAGGTCTGCTTGCAATGAAATTTCAGCTAAACTATATACACTGGTTCTGTTGTCTATTAGGAGACATAACAAGTTAGAAGGCATAACTTTGACAAAAGTATCATGGAAAAGTAAAACAAAATGAAAGACATATTTTTTGCTTGTTGGAATGCATTATCAATAGCTTGTATTTATATGCTACCGTTACTATTAACATGCCATTTAGGTAATGAGCTATACAGTATGTGAACTAGTGTTTTCTATTTTAACTCATGCTCTTTTATGGGTTATTACCGTTGTATTCAGATGTCTTGTAAAAAAAAAACAAGATACAATTACTGTCATTTTACATAGCTGTGGTTATGAAAGTGATGATTATTTCATCCACAATCCTTCCATCAGTCCTGTGTCAGTTCATAAACAGAGCAGCTGCTTCATGTCGCCTGATTGACTGATGGACCTGTACTTAAAACTTGCTGGGTTCTGGCAAAGGAAAATGTGTAGTTGTTACAGTTATTGTGTTTTTGAAATATTTATTTAGACAGTTTATTTTGTAACTATTCCCTGTGTTTTGTATAAAGTCTTGTTTGACTACATAATACTGTTTTACTTATTTCGGTGCACCTTCGTTCACACGGTTATTCATATCTTCATCTGACTGGGTGGAACTCAGCAACTCTTTATATATAGAAAATATTCCAAATGTTTTAAAGGTCAAGGTCTAGTAGTCATATTGTCTTCATCGTTTTCATGTCCCGTATTTGGCTGGTGCCCCAGGGCACTCATCCGATGCCTTATGTGGATAATCCTGCCCTTTGTCTCGGGAACCATACGAACCATACATTGCTGTGTGCAATAGGAAGTTCCTTTCAGTGCTTTGGTGTGCTTGATAATACATTTCAGCTGCAAAGTTTTAGCTAAGCCACTGCCCCCTGGCGTGTTGTTTTTTCTTGTATTTTTCTGACCAAAGTTCTCAAACTTTTTGATGTCAAAGGTCATACATCCTGTTGTTGTCACACATTTTTTTTGGGCCGAACAAATAATTAGAAGGAAGAAAAACGACAACAGAAAGGAAGGATCATATAAAATACTACTCAAACTAGAGCTGGTCATGATTTTGGCGTGTGACAGTACAGTGACAGTACAGTAGGCCTACAGTACAGTAGAGGGACCCCCTAGGGACCCTCACATGGTAACTCTGTCATTTCTCTACCGTTTCGCCGGCACCCTGGGCTCGATACTGTGGGTCTGGAAGTTCCGGGAACCCCCACACGCTAATTCTGTCATTTCTCGACCCTTTCGGACGCAGGGCGGCTCGTAGGGTGACCAGATGTCCCCCTTTGCGTGGGACAGTCCCTCATCGCCAGGACTTTTCAGGCGTCCCACAAATTGAGACCATGTCCCACATTGTGACTAGCAGTGTTCAAATGCCCTATAGTCCCCTAATAGTTGGCTTTCTGTTGTAAAGCTCTCATTGCCTCTTTCCTGCAAAATGTAGCCTACTATTAATAAGTCTGTTAAAATAACATGAGAAATATCCCCTAGGCTACGGTACCAAGTCAGCCATACTACCCATGACCAAAATTTGCATTTAAAACCAAATGTGAGATCAGAGGGGTTTAATAATAAAATGATGGGCATTATTAGGCCTATGGTCGAATATGACAACACATTTGAGTAATAAGTTGCTAACGCTGCCCCGTCCCCCCTGGTTGGTTCCACACAATTACTTCTGTCCCTCAAATTAACAGTTTGGATTTGATTCTGGTCATCCTAAAAGGGCATCAGCAGCTACAGAACAACAACAGGTAAGTGCTTGTCTATGGAGTCTATGTAATAGTGGCTCTGCAGTGCAGGGTGACAGGTTTGAACTGCATGGCCAAATTGTGTCTCTTTATAGACGGAGCTTGAAACAGAACCTGTATTCTCAGTTGAGATTCTGGTTGGTTTACATTACTGGTCAGTAGTCAGGCTGCATTCAGGTGTTAATGGCAATACCAAAATAAGTCGGAAGTCCATGAGCCAGAGCTCCAAATGTGGGCTCTTAATGGATGGATATAAGAGGCAACCTTCTTATTTAATTTTGTTTACATGTTAGAATCAAAGGTTTTAAGTAATACGTTGCTACCCCGCCCCGTCCCGTCCCACACAAGTGATACTTCTGTCCCTCAAATGAACACTTTGGATCTAGTCACCCTAGCGGCTTGCCGGAACCATGGCCGGAACTGCATTGCAGTTCTGTTGATTGCTATGCATAAGCTAGGAAGTAGGAACTCTATGCGCTGCATGGTGTCGGTGGTATAACTTAAAGTGGGCATAAGTCAACTCCACAGTTTTTACAACAAGCCAACAGGTGTTTACAATAGGTGCCACTAGAGAGTGCCATTGGATTTTTACAGCCAGGCCAGATCTATGTAGGTAGATACACGGGCAGTGGTGGCCGAATGGTTTGCGGAGCGGTCTTGTTATCGGAAGGTCGCCAGTTCGTATCCCCGGACCGGCACGTTCAAATTACCACCGCTGAAGTGCCCTTGAGCAAGGCATTGAACCCCTACCATGAAATGTTCTATGAGCAGGGTCTGGCTGTAAACAAGTTCGTCGAGCTTAGTCCATTCACCCTGGGTAAACAAAGAACTTTGCTTTGCTTTGCTTTACATATCTGTGTATATTACTGGTACATGGATTTTTATATACTGTATGTGTGTGTGTACACAGTCTCTCTCTCTCTCACACACACACACACACACACACACACACACACACACAGAGGCGGAGGAGGAAAGAGGACGTGACAAACTGACGATTAAGCCTATGACACACAGTATGGGTGTAAGCACACCTAGGATTCCATGTGCTGACAAAAGCCGCTGTCTGCCAGCATCTCTTCCAGGTTTTTAGACAGCTGGTGGATTGGAAATGAAGCTCCACGCCTCCACCCACGCGGCAGATTGCCGCGTCGGCCAGATTCCCGGAAAAGCTTGCCCCAGCGGCATTCTGCCGCGTGGGTGGAGCTTCATTTCCTTCTCAACCAGCTGTCTAAAAACCAGGAAGAGGTGCCGGCAGACAGCGGCTTTTGGCCACGCATGGAATCCTAGGTGTGCCTGCGCTGTATGGCAGCCCTAGTATCTCCTTCTTCACATTCAATATATCATGTGATCTTTTGTGGCCAGATGTAATTTCATGGGGTCTATAGGACTATAGTATAAACAATAAAGAAATCGCCATACATTTTTGTTAAAAAAAATACATAGGCCTATTTAGCCACTTGTTCGAATGCCCCCGATCCCCGGTCAAATCTTTTACTAACAACCTAAAACATGAATCTTGGTTGAAAAAAAACAAAGTTGTCCTTTAAGTAAAACATTTAAAGTACTTTTTCCAAAACTAGAAAACACTATGTTGTTGAGCAACACATGCCCCTCCCAGACAAAAGAGAGAGAAAAATCACTCCCGTGTGAAGTGAGTGGTGCAACTCTGTGTGGGGGTCCCCCGAACATCCAGACCCCCAGGAACGTGCCCAGGGTGCCGGCCCGGTAGGTTCCGGCCATGGTTCCGGCAAGCCGCTAGGGTGACTAGATCCAAAGTGTTCATTTGAGGGACAGAAGTATCACTTGTGTGGGACGGGACGGGGCGGGGTAGCAACGTATTACTTAAAACCTTTGATTCTAACATGTAAACAAAATTAAATAAGAAGGTTGCCTCTTATATCCATCCATTAGGAGCCCACATTTGGAGCTCTGGCTCATGGACTTCCGACTTATTTTGGTATTGCCATTAACACCTGAATGCAGCCTGACTACTGACCAGTAATGTAAACCAACCAGAATCTCAACTGAGAATACAGGTTCCGTTTCAAGCTCCGTCTAAAGAGACACAATTTGGCCATGCAGTTCAAACCTGTCACCCTGCACTGCAGAGCCACTATTACATAGACTCCATAGACAAGCACTTACCTGTTGTTGTTCTGTAGCTGCTGATGCCCTTTTAGGATGACCAGAATCAAATCCAAACTGTTCATTTGAGGGACAGAAGTAATTGTGTGGAACCAACCAGTGGGGACGGGGCGGCGTTAGCAACTTATTACTCAAATGTGTTGTCATAATCGACCATAGGCCTAATAATGCCCATTTTTATTATTAAACCCCTCTGATCTCACATTTGGTTTTAAATGCAAATTTTGGTCATGGGTAGTATGGCTGACTTGGTACCGTAGCCTAGGGGATATTTCTCTATTTTAACAGACTTATTAATAGTAGGCTACATTTTGCAGGAAAGAGGCAATGAGAGCTTTACAACAGAAAGCCAACTATTAGAGGACTATAGTGGGCATTTGAACACTGCTAGTCACAATGTGGGACATGGTCTCAATTTGTGGGATGGCTGAAAAGTCCTGGCGATGAGGGACTGTCCCACGCAAAGGGGGACATCTGGTCACCCTACGAGCCGCCCCGCATCCGAAAGGGTCAGAATTAGCGTGTGGGGGTTCCCGGAACTTCCAGACCCACAGTATCGAGCCCAGGGTGCCAGCGAAACGGTAGAGAAATGACAGAGTTACCATGTGAGGGTCCCTAGGGGGTCCCTCTACTGTACTGTAGGCCTACTGTACTGTCACTGTACTGTCACACGCCAAAATCATGACTAGCTCTAGTTTGAGTAGTATTTTATATGATCCTTCCTTTTTGTTGTTGTTTTTCTTCCTTCTAATTATTTGTTCGGTCCAAAAAAAATGTGTGACAACAGGATGTATGACCTTTGACATCAAAAAGTTTGAGAACTTTGGCCCGAAAAAAACCCAAGAAAAAACAACACGCCAGGGGGCAGTGGCCGTGGAGGACTGGGCTGCATCGGTGCCCAACAGAAGAAGAACCGTCCCAGTGTCGTCGACGCTAAGCTCGTTCAAGAGGCTCTTCAGCCGCGCGTTCACGACGACACCGGTACACTCTCTGCATGATGGCCGAGGGAGGCGGACCCGAGTCGGGTAGCGCGGCCGACTCCGACTCGGAGCCGGCGGTGGTGACCGCTCAGATACCGACACCTTCGACCGAAAACCAGAAACAGACCGTGGGGTCACTTCTCAAAACTACTCTGCGAAAAGGCGACGAATGGTAAGGCTAAGGGCTCGGCAACTACCGGGGCTAAATAATAAACGTCAGCCCTCCCTCTCTCATCTCTGCTCCTCACACACAAACAGGAAATGCTAACGGCTAGCCACCGAAGCTATCAGACAGGCCAACTCATGCAATGATTTCACAAGTGGAATGTGTTGTCGTTAGCTCTGTGTGTGTGAGTGTGTGTGTATGTGTGGGACCGTCAACACACGTTACAAACAACAGGGACCCACTGTGTCACTAGTGTGTGCGGGACGAGACACCCGGCTGGCTAACCTAACCCAGTATTAGCATCTACATCACTAGTGTATTTATTATGATGACAACTAAAAACATGAGCTAATGTGTTTGCTACTAGCTAACGTTACTCGGCTTAAAAGGCCCGTTTTCAAATGAAGCCATGTTTGTAAACCAGTTTCCTCCACCCAACTAACGTTAAACGTCAGGAAATGAAAGCGAAACTAAATATGTGAAGTTTCCAAAGCTACCTTTAGTAACTTGGCTTATATAGCTTGTAGCGAATTGGCGTTAGCTGGCGTATTGTTTGTGAGGGAAGTTATTGTTTATCCTATTTGAAGTGAAGATCACACCGGCCTGGCTGGGATGAATGAAACAGAAAATAACAATGTTCATTTCAGTCAATGTTAACAACGGGCTAATGTTGACATACAAACTTACAAAGGCGAGATGGTGAGCAATCTGACCGGCCTCTGTCAGAAACAAGAAACCACAGGGAGTCATGCACTGGCCCCATCTGATTTGATTAGCAACCTACTAGCAATGTGGCTAATTTGTTACACATAGTGTCTTAAATAGACCATATTTGACCTAGAATTGGGTTCATAACAGACTGTGACAGTGTGAAGGGGCAGTGGCCTGAGTGGGGCAACGTTCACAAACAAAGAATGCAGAAAGTTGGGTGGGTATTTCAGACTGAGGTAGGGAAGGAAGGGGGATCTCGTAGAGATGAACTTTAGAGTCACGAAAGCAACGCTGTGGAAAAGATTCTCACTTGTGAAGAGATTAAAGGCAGTCTAGCTTACTGTTGCTATATCTGTTAATGCGACACAGGGCACGTCAGTTTGTTTGTTGTTGCATAATGTACTTTCCAAGGCAGAAGGGCAACAATGTTCATGTTAGTTATGTTGCAATATTGCATTATAGAGTAACATTTCCAAACATTTATTCCTAAATCCTTTAAGTTCCCATATCTTTATATTCAAATAAGGTGGAAAGAAAGAGTCCCCAAAACAAATAAAAACTAACCCTAACTGTTACAAATAAAATGAAATGTGCCAGTGATCATTGATCACATGAGCCTAATGAGAGAACATGGAAGTAGTTTGTATTAACTGTGTTGACTTTCACTGTTACCAACCTGAGCACTTCTTCTTTCCAGGTACTTGATAGATAGTCGGTGGTTCAAACAGTGGAAGAAATATGTGGGATTTGACAGTTGGGACATGTACAATGTCGGAGAGCATAGCCTCTATCCCGGACCTATTGATAACTCCGGACTGTTCTCAGGTAAACCTTGAGTTGAGAGGTTAAATCAGGGGTCGGCAACCATTCTTGACATGACATAAAGTTCCATGTTTTTATTTTCTTGATTGTTGTGAGCGTGCCATATCAACGATATGTTTAAAGATTACGCTCGTCAAAATAAAAAATATTTCCAACTGAATGTGATTGTCCATAAATATAAATATACCTTTCTGTATTATTTTCTTTCTCATCAGGACATTGTAATGATCAATACACTAGGCAATAACCCCACCTGTCTTGCAGACCACCTCCCTAGTCAGAGTTCATAGTTTGAATCAATGTAGAATTATGTGCATGGAGGATGTCATACTTGGCATACAGATGTCAGAGGACTCTCTGTCACTTTGTCAGTGTGAGAAAAGTACTGCCATAGCAGACAACCCGCAGCACTCCAGGTTCAAACAAAATCCTTCTAGGTGCAAGGCTCGAAGATATAAGTTGAGGTGAAGAAAATGCCAGCACTCATTGTATGTCCTTTTACATGATTTTATTTACCTCTGAGAATGAAAACGTATGCGTTTCGGCCTGTATGGCGTTGTCAACGCTGAGGAAGGCCATACAGGCCGAAACGCATACGTTTTCATTCTCAGAGGTAAATAAAATCATGTAAAAGGACATACAATGAGTGCTGGCATTTTCTTCACCTCAACTTTATGTCGGTGTGCCAGTGATTACCCTGCCCTGTGCCAATGATGGCAGCACCTGTGCCTAACGTTGCCTACCCCTGGATTAAATCCTCAAATATCGTTGTTACTATTATTATAGCCTGTTTGAGACTTCTGTATGAGGACCACAAAGATACAAATGCACCATTTTTGTGTTCTCTCCTATAGACCATGAGACCCAAGTCCTGAAAGAGCACCTTATAGATGAACTGGACTATGTCCTAGTTCCCACTGAAGCGTGGAACAAGCTGGTCAGCTGGTATGGTTGTCTTGAGGGCCAGAGAGCCATTGTCAGGAAGGTAATGCCACATGAGACATCTCTCTTTTGAACTATTTGTTCTGATGTGCACTTCTAATTCTGTTAACAAAGTTGTTTATTGTTTTTTGTTTCTTTTTGTCCTAGGTGGTTGAACACGGCATGTTTGTCAAGCATTGTAAAGTGGAGGTCTACTTGTTGGAACTGAACTTGTGTGAGAATGACAACATGGACAATGTGGTAACGCGTCATTTCAGTAAAGCTGACACTATAGGTGAGTTACTATTACGTATGGATCCTTAACCCATTTTGGGCGGGATCGGGAACCCCTTTCGGTGTTTTAAGCATTATGTTATACTTTAGCTATTGAAAAATAGCAGATCTACAAGCTCATAGTGCGGCACTCACTTGAACTTGTAGGTCTGCTATTTTTGAAAAATCGTGAAAATGTGCCGCAAATCTTTGAATATAATATGTTCTTTCAGAGTTTCTAACTCAAATCTTTGCTTCTGGGAGGGTCATATTGGAACAACAATATGTTGTTCCAACATATTGGAACAACACTGGAACAACATATTTTCAGATGGGGTCGGCGGCCTATTACATATATATTTTTTGGGGTCCTTGACATGAAATATTGAAAACCACTGATATAGAAACATGAGGTTTTTCAGAAAAAAAAGGACATTTTAAAAAGTCATTTTGGAAATTTCGCCGTCGGGCCTAAATGGTTTAAGGATTTTAACGATTCGCTCTTTGATTCCTTAATGGTGTCCTTTAACAATTCCTATAGGGGGTTCTAAATTATGTAATTTAGATGGCATAATGGCATATTATGTAGACATACCATTCTATAGTGTATACTTATAGTTTAATTGTACAGACATTCTACTTTTAGTTATTTACTCACTTATGATTCTTGATGGCCATTTCTATGTATTTTATGTATTTATGCGTTTTTGCTTACTGTAAGTCGCTCTGGTTTATTAACACATTTTGTGCCCAAGACGTCTGTGGACGTCTTGGCGTCTGTGGACGTCTTGGGTATTACCGCACGTGCATAGCCCAAGACGTCTGTGGACGTATTTGAAAAATAAATAAATATATATATATATATATATATAATATTTTTTGTACGTGGTGCCAAAGTTTGTGTTTTCGCCATTGAGAATGCATTTGGCGTTTAAATTAAATAACTCAAACTATAAAACATTTCAAAGTAAAAAGTTCCAGCATGTGTCTCCACAGTCAGCTGAATTATAAAAATCACACCCGTGTGAACTGAGTGGTGTAAGGTCTTATATAGACTGATCAGCTGTGGTCTGACGTAATGTCTGACGTAATGAAATCACACCCGGATGTGATTTCACAACTGGCTTTTTTTGTGCAGAAAAAATGAGCATGGTTGCTACGGTCATCCAGTTCACCCGGGTGTGATTTAATTATGTCAGAAATTATTTTGAACATAGCAACCATGCTCATTTTTTTCTGCACACAAAAGCCAGTTGTAGGAGTGGTTTACACCACTCAAAAAATGTGAATGGATTTTCTAGGTGAAAGTGATTTTGGGCAGTTTTGCGTGGGCTCTCAATGTGTTTATTCATCTACTTGTTGCCTAAATTGCTTCAAATAGACCCTGAATTATAGTTCACCTAGTGGTATAGAAACAAAGTCGAGACCTGGGCCCTGAAGCCTATTTTAAGCATAAACCACGCCAGTTGCAACTCTTTGCAACAAAACCGTTTTAAGGTCAGTTCTGGTCAACCACACCAGTGCAACTCCTTGCAACAAAACAGTTTTAAGGTCAGTTCTGGTCAACCACACCAGTGCAACTCCTTGCAACTGCCATTGAGGATAACGGTTGCAAGGAGTTGCATGGTGAATCATTGGTTTGGTTTGGGCTTTCGGGTTCGAACCATCGTTTAAAAAATAATTATATATATATATATATATATATATATATATATATATATATATATATATATTATTGGAGCAGGTCAAGTCAGGATGGGGCACTGGCAGCCTCTTCATGGCATGTAATGAGAATATTGTTCCCAGATTATTAGTAATTATTAAACTTTAGTAGATTTTCCTTGATGGAAATGGTTGACTGTACAGAGATAATAATTCCATCATAACTGTTATTTGTTCAATCCACCGTGGTGCATCCATCTTTGTCAAGCATCTACATGTCGGCCTGTCATCAGGGAGAGATAAAATTGCGTGTAATCCTACGGGCTGGGGCGGCACCTGTTAGCGGGCGGAGTAGGGGGGGAAGCTCTAGTCTACATCCTCCCGGTGGGGGCTCCTCCATTGGTAGGCGAGTGTAGGATACAACAGCAGTGATGACACACAGATGTGTGTGAGGAATCAATTGGCATAATGACTGAATTGGGGAGAATAATTGTCATTTGTTAGGTTTGTTCACATCTCTGGCTTATTTTGGTCGGGAACCCCTTTTGGTGTTAGCATTATGATATGCTTTAGCTATTGAAAAATAGCAGATCTACAAGCTCATAGCGCGCCACCGAGTGGCACGCTACGAGCTTGTAGGTCTGCTATTTTTGAAAAATCGAAGAACGACTGACATAGAAACATAGCTTTTTCAGAAAACTGTCAGGATGTAGAAGACATTTTTAGAATCTGATCTCGGGTCAAAATGGGTTAAGGTCTGCCCTGTTGTTGCCAACAGTGCAGAGTGTAGAAAATCCCCTTGTGATTATTATGACACTCGATTTACCTACATTCACTTATTCCACCTCTGTACTCCGATTGAATATGTCAACCACTCCAGGATGTATATCCTGAACAATCACTTGCATTGTCTTGCAGTATCCGTTTTTTACTGCACTTTTTCTTTTCTTTTTACTTCGCTAGTTTTAAACTGCACTATGCTCAGATTTGGTTTAAAGCCCACCTACTGTATCCGGTAATTTCCACAACAAACGTTGTTTGGGCATCAGTTGTTTTGTAACAACAATGTTACAAATCAGTTGTGTGAAGTAACAATGTCATGGATTTGTTCCCCTTCAGATACCATAGAGAAGGAGATGAGGTCGCTTTTTGAAATCCCGTCAGAGAAGGAGACGCGGCTGTGGAACAAATACATGAGCAACACGTACGAGCAGCTGAACAAACCAGACAGCACTGTGCAGGATGCTGGTCTGTTCCAAGGACAGGTACAAGTACAGCGATATCGCTCAAATAACCTCTGATCTTTGTTTCCGAGAAACCAAGCAAATCAATCCTCTAGTTCTCACACAATGTATTAATGATGGATGTAAACGGAGTGTCTGTTTCATATACATTATTGATTATATTGAACCCGTTTTGACTATACTGTAAAACCTTTACCAACATGCACCCGGGACATTCCGACTTCCGAGTAATATAAAACATTTTAAAACTGTTAGCACTTAGCAGACCTGCCAGCCACATCTAAAATGTACCTACGAGTACGAGCCTTAAAGCTTTTTGGCTGGTAGTCCCCCAGCTCTCATATTCATTTCAAATCTGATCCTGTAAGAAAGAAAGTCGGAATGACTTTAATCTCACCTGCTTGTCTCTCTCAGGTGCTTGTGATTGAACGGAAGAACGAGGATGGCACGTGGCCCAGGCAAGCCTCCCATCCCAAGTAAGCCAAACTCCTGGTCTAGATCAGAACTTAAGGCCCTGACAGGCCTGGTCCGAGTCTGGCAGTGTGCCGCGGGTTCGACTCCCGATCCCGACGGCCTTTACTGCATGTCACTCCCCCATCTCTCTCCCCCATTTCCTGTCGGCCTACTGTCTGTCCCTCTATAAATAAATATGGCTCAGGAGGTAGAGCAGGTCGTCCAATGATCCATGGGTCGGTGGTTCGAATCCCGGCTCCTCCTGTCTACATGTCGAAGTGTCCTTGGGCAAGACACTGAACCCCAAATTGCTCCCGATGTGCTGGTTGGTACCTTGCATGGCTTCCGCCGCAATCGGTGTATGAATGTGTGTGAATGGGTGGGTGAATGTAATGCACAATCTATGTAAAGCCTATATAAATGCACCATTTACCATTTAAAAAAAGGCGGTACCTTGAAGTTGTTGGTGACGGTTACGGTTAAGAAGCAAATACACATTGAGCTGTAATGTTCTGGAAACAATTCATAGATAACCGTATAATTTATGGCTTTGTTTACTTCCTGATCTTTAATTGCCAACATAAGGGTGAAAGTAAAACGAGTTAAACAAGCTTCCTACCTCTGTTCTGCTTCAAAAGTGTTAGCAAACTACATATTTGCGGAACACAATCAGTGTTCATTTTTCTTGGTGTTGCAGTACACTTGGTATTTTTATTTCTATTATTCAAAACATAGATTTAGCTATCTTGCCACAACAGCTTGTTGCCACAACAGAAAGGCCATGTGCATCAAAGTCCAGCTTGGTCGCAGGTCACACTAGTGTTGTAAAGAAGGATGTGTGATATTTGACCGTGACACGTTCAAGTTTGTTTATTCATTCTGTCAGTCATCGGAGTGTCTGTGTTGGGATGACAATAATGATTGGGAAACCCCAACACCCCGGCCGGATTGAATCAGTTTATTTTAGTATTCGGCCAGACATTTATCGTAATATCGGCCATTGGCAACACTAAATAACATTCTTGACAGTTAACCACATTTTAACTTGATAAGGACATTCTTCCCAAGGACAAGTCTGTTGTTTGTGCTGTTGGTATTGAGAAATGGCCCTTGTCATCTCGGCTCTGGAGTTTGCCTCTTCTGCATGTTGGGGTGGGGGAAATTTGATTCGAGGCAGCATAGCTGAATGGTTGGTTGTTCCAGGTTCCATTCCTTAATTGAATCAAGTTAATGTTTTCTTAGGTATATAATTTGCAAGCTAACTAATATTGACATTGGCCATAAAGGACGAGCAGGTAGGATTGGGAATAGGTTTGAATAGGTTTTGAATTATGAATAGTTCTGACTCGAATGGATTTGGAATCAAGAATTGGAATCCAATCTTGGTGTACCAAAGATTCACATCCCTTACTCTACTGGATATGACAGGAAGACGGTCTACTGCCACCTACTGGTATTAGGATTGAATTCCCTGAAGCAGACACTGATTGCAGTGCAGCTCCAGCTTGGCCTTTACCAGAGATGTGAGGGGACTCAAAGCCATATGATCAATCACTGTTAGTTTGTCGGCTTGGTGTGCTGGGTCTTTTAGTTAACGAGACAAGATAATGGTTATTTATGCGCATCTTATTTAACCCATTCTGGGCGGGAACCCCTTTTGGTGTTAGCATTATGTTATGCTTTAGCTATTGAAAAATAGCAGATCTACAAGCTCATAGCGCGCCACTCGGTGGTGCGCTACGAGCTTGTAGGTCTGCTATTTTTGAAAAATCGAAGAACGACACATAGAAACATAGCTTTTTCAGAAAACTGTCAGGATGTAGAAGACAATTTTAGAATCTGATCTCAGGTCAAAATGGGTTAAACATCACGACAGTGAAACCCTGACCTCACTCTGTAAAGTTTGCCTGAAACCTTGCTGTACTTTCAGATCCAGCGCTGCCACATCCAGGACTTTCACTACCTCCCCTAAACTCTCCTCCAACTCTTCAGCGACGATCTCCTCGACCGTAACCAATGGAGATAACAGCAGTAACTCCAGTTACACACTGAACAACAGCACTTCTGGTGGCAACCGGTAAGACTCCTTTTTAATCGGAAGAAATACTGTTCCTGGCTCGCACTCGGCAGGCCAGAAGTTCTTGTCCTTGGTGTCGACGGACAGACTTCTCTGTTCTCACATCGAGAGCAGAGTGTTTGCATGGCGTATTTCTTTATTTCACAAAATTGTCAATTTTCAACCTGACTTAAGTTTTCGCCACTGCTATCTAGAGTAAAGTAACTTTTTGTATACATTTACACATGAACCCCTGCATCGCTATTCTGGTTCGCATATTCAGCAAAATGAGCCTCCCAAGCCTGTAGATTCCCTTCAAATTCACTTAACCCATTTAGACCTGACAAAATTCTACAAATGTCTTCTAAATCCTGACAGTTTTCTGAAAAACCCTATGTTTCTATGTCAGTCGGACCCCCAAATATATATGTAATTGGCCGCTGACCCACAATATGTTGTTCCAGGGACACCCCCCCCCCCCCCCCCCCCCCCAGAAGCAAAGATTTGAGTTAAAAACGTTCGCTCTGAAAGAATATATATTCAAAGATTTGGGCCACATTTTCTCGATTTCTCAAAAATAGCAGACCTCGTAGCAAGCTCGTAGGAAGCTCGCGCTATGAGCTTGTAGATCTGCTATTTTTCAATAGCTAAAGTATAACATACGGTAATGCTTAAAACACCAAAAGGGGTTCCCGCCCTAAGAGTGGGTGAAAATTATTTCTCTATTTCCATGTTTCCAAATAAGCTACAAATGTCAATGCTTTTTTCCCCCCCTTTTACAAAAATGTCATATGAATGTAACGATCTCACCCAAATTGGACTCGCATGTTGAGGTGCCTCAAAAACCCAACTCGACTAGTTTTTATGTACCGTATTTAAAATGTTTTGTTGTCTCCCCCCCCCCCCCCCCCCCCCCCCCCCCCTAATAGATTGGGTGGCTACAATTCGTACAGCAGCTCCTACAACTACCGGGAGTCACAATCTCAGCCTGGCCTGTGTGGTCTCAGCAATCTAGGCAACACATGCTTCATGAACTCTGCCCTCCAGGTAAAATATACATGCTGGTGCTATCAGCCTTTTGCAAAAAGAATTCCATACTAGAAGGCTTTCTTACCTTTATTTGTAGTTGTGACGTCCCCACCAAAGAGGTCCAGGTGTTATTTTGTGCAAAAGCGCATTATTGGCAATTTCCCCTACCATAAGCCCTCAATGAATTGAATTGAATGGGGCTATGGGGTGTTATGCTAATTCGCTTATTTCCATCGCTCCATCGTGGACCTCTTTGTTGGGGACGTAACAACTACAAATAAAGGTAAGAAAGCCTTCTAGCATGGAATTCTCCTTTAAGATATGAAGATATTTTGTTAACATTTATTCAATACTCAATACTTGTTTTTTTTTCTTTTCTCCAGTGCCTGAGCAATGCATCCCCACTCACCGAATACTTCCTGGACGATCAGTACGAGGCAGAGATTAACCGGGAGAATCCACTGGGGATGAGGGGGGAGATCGCAGAGGCCTACGCTGACCTGGTCAAACAGATGTGGCTCAGCCGCAGTAGCTATGTGGCCCCACGTACCTTCAAAGTGAGTAGTGTCAAACCCTGTGTTAACCCATTCTGGGTGGGAACCCCATTTGGTGTTTTTAAGGATTATGTTATACTTTAGCTATTGAAAAATAGCAGATCTGCAAGCTCATAGTGCGACAGAGTGCCGCGCTACGAGCTTGTAGGTCAGCTAAATCGTGAAAATGTGGAGCAAATCTTTGGTCCTGGAAACAACATGGAAACAACATATTTTGAGATGGGTGGTCGGTGGCCAATTACATATAATTTTTGGGGTCCTTGACATAAAATATTGAGCACCACTGATATAGAAACATGAGATTTTTCAGAAAATCTTCATGATTTAGAAGATTTTTAAATTTCGACGTCTGGCCTAAATGGATTCATGTCAATCCAGTGTTAACTCTGAGTAAATTTAACGGCCCATACTTATCTTGTATGTGTATCCTCAATATCTTTATAGCCTGAAAAGGATTTCTGCCTTGTTGAAATAAGTGGACAAAATGTGGTGTGATAACCGTTTTTTAAATATTTCCACTCCTGTTTCAGACGCAGGTTGGGCGGTTTGCCCCCCAGTTCTCTGGTTACCAGCAGCAGGACTCCCAGGAGCTGCTGGCCTTTCTGCTGGACGGGCTGCACGAAGACCTGAACCGTGTCAAAAAGAAGCCTTACCTGGCCATTAAAGACGCTGAGGGCCGTGCAGATGAGGTGCAGCAAACTGGGCTTAGGCAACACTTTTACATAATGATACATCTTATGGAGCTTTAGATGTTTGTGCCTTCTGAACATTATTCTGTCCGGGAGGTAGAGCAGGTCGTCCAATGATCCCTGGGTCGGCGGTTAGAATCCCGGCTCCTTAGCTCTGGTCCGTAGCTCTAATGCATTGCATTTAGAGCTATGTTACTCTCTACTTCCGCCGCTCGCATGAATGCAGACCAGCCTCTCGTCTTTAGCGTAAATAAAAAGAACGTTTTTGCTACTCACCAAAACAAAGGTGGGTTGTGTCATTAGAAAGCTTAATAGTGGGAGCACTCTGAGCCCCCCACCACATGTATAAACGGTACTTTTTGGCCAAAATGGGATTTTGTTTCCACCGGGAAAAAAACACTTTTTTTACTCCACTGCGCCTTCTACCGATATTGCCCAGAGAATTGCCTCATAGAGAATATCTTTCCTCCGGTGAAAAAAAATCCTTAAAAGTACCGTTTATACGTGTGGTGGGGGGCTCAGAGTGCTTCCACTAAGGAAAGTAGACTTTCTAATGACACAACTCGCCTTTGTTTTGGTGAGTAGCAAAAACGTTATTTTTATTTACGCTAAAGACGAGAGGCTGGTCTGCATTCATGCGAGCGGCGGAAGTTGAGAGTAACATAGCTCTAAATGCAACGCATTAGAGCTATGGACCAGAGCTACCGGCTCCTCCGGTCCACATGTCGAAGTGTCCTTGGGCAAGACACTGAACCCCACATTGCCTCCAATGAGTTGGTCGGTGTGAGCTCGCCACCATTGGTGTGTGAATGGTGGGAAGTGAGGACGCTGACGCTGGCCGACTGTTCGCCGCTTCACCTCCCAATGTATGAATGAATGAACCATTGTAAAGCGCTTTGAGCACTTGGAAAAGCGCTATAAAAATTCATTATTACATTTTGGAGCAAAAGTTGGGACGTGATCTAAAGTTTCAAATGTATGTGGTATACCACCACATACATTCCTGCGTCCCTGTCCTCAACTTATGTGATTTTTCTATTACAGATTGTAGCTAAAGAAGCTTTGACCAATCATCGCTTACGAAACGACTCCATCATAGTGGACATATTCCACGGCCTCTTCAAGTCGACGCTGGTGTGCCCAGAGTGCGCCATGGTCTCTGTGACCTTTGACCCCTTCTGCTACCTCACACTGCCTCTGCCCATGAAGAAGGACCGCACCATGGAGGTGTTCCTAGTCCGCTCAGACCCTCAGTCCAGACCCACACAGGTGAGATGATGGTCACATCAGTACCTGTAGGAATGTCCTCAGTCCAGACCCACACAGGTGAGATGATGATGGTCACATCAGTACCTGTAGGAGTGTCCTCAGTCCAGACCCACACAGGTGAGATGATGATGGTCACATCAGTACCTGTAGGAGTGTCCTCAGTCCAGACCCACACAGGTGAGATGATGATGGTCACATCAGTACCTGTAGGAGTGTCCTCAGTCCAGACCCACACAGGTGAGATGATGGTCACATCAGTACCTGTAGGAGTGTCCTCAGTCCAGACCCACACAGGTGAGATGATGATGGTCACATCAGTACCTGGAGTGTCCTCAGTCCAGACCCACACAGGTGAGATGATGATCACATCAGTACCTGGAGGAGTGTCGGGCACATAGAAGCGCGAAGAAGCGGCAAGAAAGGCGTCTTTTCCTGGGTTTTTAAAAACCCATTCAGGGCAGGAACCCTCTATTGGTGTTTTAAGCATTGTTATACTTTAGCTGTTGGACAAATAGCAGATCTACAAGCTCATAGCGTGGCACCGAGTGCCGTGCTACGAGCTTGTAGATCTGCTATTTTTTAAAAAATTCATAAAAATGTGGTGCAAATCTTTGAATATATATATATATATATATATATATATATATATATATATATATATATATATATTCTTTCAGAGCAAACGTTTTTAACTCAAATCTTTGCTTCCGGGGGGTCCCTGGAACAACATATTTTCGGGGTGGGGGGGGGTGGGGGGGGGCAAATACAGATAATTCTGGGGGTCCTTGACATGAAAAAGGTTGAGCACCACTGACATAGAAACATAGGATTTTCAGGAGTCAGGATTTAGAAGATATTTGTAGAATCTGGCCTCACGTCGAAATGGGTTAAACAGCTGGTGGATGGAAATGACGCTCAAGTTGAAGCCGCGCAGGCATAGTTTCCATCCACCAGCTGTTTAAAAACACAGAAGAGACGCCTGGACTAGGCACTTTCTTGCCGCTTCTTCACGCGTACCGTATATGTCCCGTGCTCCATCTGTAGGTGTCGCTCAACAAAAGGAATTGGGCCTTGCCCCTCTTGCTACTAATAGGAGGATATTGATTAGTACCTAATCTTGGGTACCGAAAGTCGTTGGAACCGGGGACATGCTGATTCCCAGATGTCTTTGAACTACCCCCAGTGTTTTCCCCTAGGATAAAGTTTTAACAGTGGCGATTATGAATTTAATTATAGAACATTGTACCTTAACATTTACCAACACATCTAATAAAGATGAAATCGAGCAGCAAAAATAATTGTTTCTCTTAGAATTTTTTTCTATGTGTTAATTTGGCCCATGAGCTTACTTAAATATTTGGTTGTATTTCATATTTTATTACTCTGAAGTACATTCTATAGTACTTCCAAACATTAATTCAAATATTTGAAACATACCTTTGTGTTTACGGTTGATGTAGTTTGTATCAGCAGCAATCCACATTTTAATAAAGTGGTTCACTTTCTGATCTATCTCCATTGATTATTCTGCCAGTACCGAGTGGTGGTCCCCAAGATGGGTACAGTGATGGACCTGTGTGGCGCCTTGTCTCGACTCTGTGGATTCCCTCCAGAGAACGTAAGCAACATACCCTCTTATCCTAGCAAAATGAATTCGGTATAATTTCCGTGGTTGAAATATAATGGAATCATGTGATTTCTTCTTTATTTTATTGAATTTACTTGCGTCTTCCTAGATGGTGGTGGCTGACGTTTACAATCACCGGTTCCATAAAATCTACAGGCGGGACGACGGCCTCAACCAAATCATGGAGAAAGATGACATCTTTGTGTAAGTCTCAGTGTGGAGTAAAAGCAGTGGTTCTCCTCAATGTGGGGCCCGGGGCCCTTGGGGGGAGGTTCCAGGGTGTCCCCAGCAAAAGTATTTAACAGTACATACATAGCATCACAATCAATTTCACCACTTTGTCCATTTATACGTTGTTTTAAGGATTGTTATGCTTTAGCTATTTTTGAAAAATCGTGAAAATGTGACGCAAATATTTGAAGATGTGAACAGTGAACGTTTTTAACTCAAATCTTTGATTCTGGGGTGCCTGGAACAACATATTTTCAGATGGGGGGGGGGGGTCCGTGGCCAAATTCAGATAATTCCGGGGGTCCTTGACATGAAATGGTTGAGCACCACTGATATAGAAACATAGGATTTTCAGAAAACTGTTAGGATTTAGATTGGAAGACATTTTTGTAGAATCGTTCTCGGGTCTAAAAGGAATCGGGGTCTAAAAGGAAAATCTTGAATACTTTTGCGTATTTTAACAAATCTTTCTCGGGATCTCTGGCACAAAACCTTGGTGTCTGAAGCCAAATCCATATCAATTTGGGGTTTCTTGACACAAATCAGGTTTGCGAACCTCTGGAGTAAAGGATGACATGGCGTTGTCGGGGCTTGAACCTCTGGAGTAAAGGATGACATGGCGTCGTCGGGGCTCTGGAGTAAAGGATGACATGGCGTCGTCGGGGCTCTGGAGTAAAGGATGACATGGCGTCGTCGGGGCTCTGGAGTAAAGGATGACCTGACGTTGTCGGGGCTCTGGAGTAAAGGATGACGTGACGTTGTCGGGGCTCTGGAGTAAAGGATGACGTGACGTTGTCGGGGCTCTGGAGTAAAGGATGACGTGACGTTGTCGGGGCTCTGGAGTAAAGGATGACGTGACGTAGTCGGGGCTCTGGAGTAAAGGATGACGTGGCGTTGTCGGGGCTCTGGAGTAAAGGATGACATGGCGTTGTCGGGGCTTGTCGCCGAGGCTAACCTCTGGAGTAAAGGATGACATGGCGTTGTCGGGGCTTGAACCTCTGGAGTAAAGGATGACATGGCGTTGTCGGGGCTTGAACCTCTGGAGTAAAGGATGACATGGCGTTGTCGGGGCTCTGGAGTAAAGGATGACATGGCGTTGTCGGGGCTTGAACCTCTGGAGTAAAGGATGACATGGCGTTGTCGGGGCTCTGGAGTAAAGGATGACATGGCGTTGTCGGGGCTTGTCGCCGAGGCTAACCTCTGGAGTAAAGGATGACATGGCGTTGTCGGGGCTTGAACCTCTGGAGTAAAGGATGACATGGCGTTGTCGGGGCTTGAACCTCTGGAGTAAAGGATGACATGGCGTTGTCGGGGCTCTGGAGTAAAGGATGACATGGCGTTGTCGGGGCTTGTCGCCGTGGCTAACGGAGTGTTCTTTTTCTCTCTGCAGGTACGAGGTGCAGGAGGAGGACAGCGAGAAGATGAACCTGCCCGTGTACTTCAGGGAGCGCCACTCCAAACACGGCGGAGGCTCCACGGGCACCATGCTGTTTGGCCAGCCTCTACTCATTACTGTGCCCAGGCAGAACCTCATCGCAGATGTCCTGTATGATAAGATTCTGGAGAGGATCGGGTACGTGCAAGTTAACCCATTTTGACCTGAGATCAGATTCTAAAAATGTCTTCTACATCCTGACAGTTTTCTGCAAAAGCTATGTTTCTATGTCAGTCGTTCTTTGATTTTTCAAAAATAGCAGACCTACAAGCTCGTAGCTCGCCACTCGGTGGCGCGCTATGAGCTTGTAGATCTGCTATTTTTCAATAGCTAAAGCATAACATAATGCTGACACCAAAAGGGGTTCCCGCCCAGAATGGGTTAACTTCTTCCATGGGTTGGTTACTTGGTTCACAGAGTGACATTTGAGTGTTTTCACTTCAGTATATTGGCGATCACGGGTGCAGTACTTGGTTCAGACTAGTCATCGGTCCGACAAACGACGACCTACCTCAAACCATAACCGCAAGCACGGGAGCAGCACATGTCCGACATGCGTCGTCGCGCATGTCGGACTAATGCTCCGTCGGAATTACGTGCGGATCCCGGTGATCACCGGCTCCAGGCAGAGGTCGTGATAGGATTTCAAACTGCCGACCAGAATGATTTCAGTATACCTGGACATCTGGTATAAAAACAGCCACATTCATCTTAAAATACCGCATATGTTGTGCATACGGCTGTGTGTAATGATGCATGATTCATATAGCATACCAGTATTGGCTTGCTGTAACATAAAAGTCTACATTTTGCTGATATACAGAATACAAAAGGTATATTATATTCCTTAATCAAATATTCATTTGACTATTTGAGACACAGGGCCAGGTAATGGCATATTTTATGAGGAATGAAATTAAATAAAGTACACTGTCTTGTCTGTCATATCACATGCAAAAGCAAAGACGTTTCTGTGGCTACCAAGGTGCGGGTGGGGTGGGGGGGGGGGACTTTTTAACCATCCAACATGTGTGTTCTTCAGCAGCACGCATGCACAGAAAACCGCCCAATGATAGAACCGCAGAATTTTCAATTCATTAACTGTTAAGTTTAGTTGGTGATTAATACATTTTCGATGAATAGTTAAGATCCCTAGTTCTAACGTTGAATACTCCTAATCGGTGTTGATAAAGCTTGCCCGATAGATGGGGACTTCCGAGTGTCGTAACTACTAGTACTGTTCTTTCAATGGGTCTGCCTTTCTGGCCAGGATGTCCGGAGGGAATTATATCATCCAGTATTTGTCATAAAAAAAAAAACCCAGACAAAACCGGTAATTTCTGGCCTAATAAAATGTCTGGTTCCATTGACCTCCAGATTAACGGTATTTATTTTTCTGTTTTTCTGTGGCCCCAGACGCTACGTGAAGCCCTCCCAGAACCCCTGCAGTGAAAGCAGGGCCACGGCTTCAGCCACCTTCACCAGCTGTAGCCAAAAGGCTGAATGTTCCACGTCATCCTCCTCCGGTCACAACAACACTAACCTGGCCGGCTGCGGCAGCCCCTTATCGGACGGGGCCTCGTGCAGTGCCAGCTCCAGCAACGGCAGCAGCCACTCGGGGACCTGCAACGGGCCTAATGGGCTCTGTGAGGGTAAGCCAGGGGTTCTCAACCCGTGGGTCGCGACCCCTCGGGGGGTCGCCAAATTATTTTAGGGGGTCCCCAAATTATTTTCAAAAAAAAAATAAAAAAAAATAATTGTTTTTTGATTTTTTTTTCCACGATTTTTCAAAAATAGCAGACCTACAAGCTCATAGCGCGCCACTCGGTGGCGCGCTATGAGCTTGTAGATCTGCTATTTTTAAATAGCTAAATTATAACAATGCTTAAAACACCAAAAGGGGTTCCCGCCCAAAATGGTTTAAGGTTATTGTAGCAGTCAATTTATATTGGGGGTCGGGAGGGGACGGGGCGGGGGTCCCGAGACGTTGCCAAAGCATTTTCGGGGGTCCCCGGCCAAAAACGTTGAGAACCCCTGGGGTAAGCCACCATGTGTGGATGGATATGGAACAGTTTTAGTCATAGTCTCTTGAATAGTTTTCATTTAGTTTTAGTCACATTTTTTAGTCACCTGGAATGTTTTAGTGTTAGTCTAGTTTTAGTAGACTAAATGTCATATTTTAGTCGACTAAATCTACAGTTGATTTAGTCGACTAAAATGTATTTTGGCGGGCATTGATGTTGTCTTCTTAATGACTGATTTTACACTTGCTGAAAATAGCAGATCTACAACATCTAGCAGATCTACAACGTGTTGCAGCGCGACGCGTTGTGAGTTTGTAGATCGGCTATTTTCAGCATGCAACAAAGTGTAAAATGTCTTGTACTGAATCTCTTGTCCACTAGTCCGGTAGTCCCCTTCCTAACATTTTATTTGTTGGTGAAATTGTCAGTATATTTAGTTTTAGTCATCATAGCTTAGTCTAACATTTTTCATTTTTCGTCTTGGTTTTAGTCGACAAAAACAACACTGATATGGAATCTACACAGTGAAATCCTGAGTGTTCTTTAAACCCTGAGGGTGTACACCCAAGGACCAGACATTGACTGGGTCAGGCTTACCCATTTAGACCTGAGGGACGATTCTACAAATAGTCTTCTAAATCCTGACAGTTTTCTGAAAAACCCATGTTTCTATGTCACTGGTTCTCAAACAATATGTAATTGGCTGCCAACCCCCATCTGAAAATATGGTGTTCCAGTGAGTGACCTCCCAGAAGCAAAGATTTGAGTTAAAAACTCTAAAAGAATATATATTCAAAGATTTGCGCCACATTGCCACGATTTTAAAAAAATAGCAGACCTACAAGCTCGTAGCACGGCACTTGCGCTATGAGCTTGTAGATCTGCTATTTTTCAATAGCTAAAGTGTAACATAATGCTTAAAACACCAAAAGGGGTTCCTGCCCAAAATGGGTTAATTGAATTGAAAAACACAGATGATTGAATTGAGGATGTTGCCCAAGCCTAATAACGATTATTTCTAGCAGATTAAAAAGGTGTAAATCTATCGATTGGTCGTTGTGGATTATGTTTAGGTGAGGAGGAGGCCATGGACCACCAGGTGAGCCCGGAGCCAGAAAATGGCCAGTCGGAAGAGGAGGAAGAGGACGAGGAGACGGAGACGTCAGACTTGGAAAACGGACCCAAAACCAAGCTTTGCGCCACACCTAAAGCCAAGCTGTGCTCCTCCACACCGCCCAAGCTCTTCACCTTCAGCATGGTCAACTCCTATGGAACAGCCAACATCAGCCCACTGCCTTGTGACGGAAATGTCCTTAAACTGAATCGTAAGTTACAGTTTTACACTGGAAATGTTTGAGACTATAGTAACAATTTTTGCCACAGGCTGTAAAACAGCTTATAAATCGGCAGCACATTTTTGTTTTAGTCAGTCTCTTGAATAGTTTTCATTTAGTTTTAGTCACATTTTAGTCACACGGAATGTTTTAGTGTCTAGTTTTAGTCGACTAAATCTACAGTTGATTTAGTCGACTAAAATGTATTTTGGTGGGTCTTGATGCCGTTGTAATGACTGATTTTACACTTGCTGACAATAGCCGATCTACAAGCTCACAACACGTCGCGCTGCGCTGCTATTTTCAGCATACAGTGTAAGTGTAAAATGACGTATACTGGTAGTCCCTAACATTTTACTCTTAGTTATTATTTGTTGACAAGTGTCAATATATTTAGTTTTTGTCATCATAGCATAGTTTTAATTTAGTTTCCATTTAGTTTTTGTCAGTGAAAAAAAGATAGTCGACAAACATTTTTTGTCATAGTTTTAGTCGACGAAATCAACACTGCGTTTGCACAACCTTTTTTGATGATTGGCCGATTGACAGCACGTGACCTTGTCTGCAGGAAACCTTGTCCGTTGGAACACAGCAGGACAGGAATCGATAGGTCACCACATTCAGCGCAACATTTGGGTGCCTTTCACACCTAAAGTCCTCTAAAAAGCTCTGGTCGGATCAACAACCTGACACACGCTCGAAGCCTTGAACAGGCGATTTCTAGGGAAAATCACTTCATTGCCATAGTCACTCACTGGAAAAAGTCCGTGAGGTCCATGTTAATCTGGTGGGAAAGTGGAGATATTTTACTAAATGCACATTTTCTGCCACTATTTTCTGTCTCTCGACGATTTGGCTTCTTTCCACTTCCTCAGTTGTACAATGGATTCTTGTAAACGCACTACTCCAGCCTCACGGCGGGCACACATGGAGGAACACTACACGATGAATATTTATTTGAAACCGCTCCGGTGCAAGAACAAGCTACAAGCTTATTATATTATGTTCCATTCAGTGGAGTTTCGATACATATTATGTTGGACTGTCTTATCATCATGCCTGCGTCACTTCTCAACCAGGGCTGACCACCTTTTAGACAATATGTCACTATGTAAATGCATTATTTTGCTGTCTTTGCTCTTCATGTGAACACAAATTCTGTCCAGATGAATTCCTCTACACGTGTTCACATACTGTATAGGAAAGGTGGAGAAGCCTGTTGCTTATGATTTATTGAAATTTTATTTTGATTGAGCTGACAAAGGTTGGATTTATTATTTTTCTGCAGCACATTCCACAGTGGCGATCGACTGGGACTCGGACACAAAGAAAGTGTGTTATGATGACCAGGAAGCAGAGGTCAGTACTGGTACAGCTACAACACAGCAAGGGCCACCTATCTACCTTGTATGCATGCAATGTCTGACTGCATCCCTTGTATGTGCATGTTTGATTTCATTTCTGCAAAATCGGCAAAAGATAACATTTCATTGTAAGATGTATAGCCGGGGTGCAGACTTAGTTTAGACTAGTCATTGGTTAGACATAAGGTTGGTGAGCAGTGCGTTAAGACGACCGGATTAAGGTTGGTGAGGGGTACGTTAAGGGTTGGGAGAGGGTTGGGTTTAGGTGTGCTGCCCCGTGGGAGGTTAGGGTTTGAGGTAGGTTGTAGGACTAATGACTGGTCTAACCAACACCCGTATGATGGTATGCAAAAATGTAATTATAAACGCTCATTACCAATATGGTCCGTGTGTGTGTGTGTGTTTGCAGGCCTATGAGAAACACGACAGCATGCTCCAACCGCAGAAAAAGAAGGCCACAGTGGCTCTGAGGGAATGCATCGAGCTCTTCACAACCATGGAGACACTCGGAGAACACGATCCGTGGTATGGGTTTCCTATACGACCTTCAGTCTTGACATTGTAACAAAACCATTCATGGTCATTAAACAATACCTCTTAAGAGTTTGGGGGATTTTCACTGTAATGGCAATAATTATCCTATCAATAAATACTTCCGTCTTGTTTACACAGGTATTGTCCCACCTGTAAGAAACACCAGCAGGCGACAAAGAAGTTTGACCTATGGTCGTTGCCTCGCGTTCTGGTAGTTCACCTAAAACGTTTCTCCTACAACCGATGCTGGAGGGACAAGCTGGACACAGTGGTGGACTTTCCTATCAGGTACGCTGGCATCAACACAGCAGCCATGTGAAGGTTAACCCATTCTGGACAGGAACCCGTTTTGGTGTTTTAACTAAGGATTATGTTATACTTTAGCTATTTTTGAAAAAACGTAAAAATGCGGCACAGATCTTTGAATATATTTTCTTTCAGAAGACTTTTTTTATTTTATCTTTTTTGTCTGGCCTAAATGGGTTAATTTGTATAGCACATTCCATAACACACAGATGGTTCAAAGTGCCTCGAGGAGAGCACTTTCGTTCACCTAACTAGTTGGGCATTTAAAAAGAAAAGGTCAGTGTGTTTTACTCAGCGTTCGACACTAGAGGGAGTTTGTGGCGCTCAGTGCAGCAGGGGATATTGCCCAGAGGCATGAATAAGGAAGTTCAAAGCTCTGGTCACACCTTTTGAATGTGTTGCCAAAATTCCTTTGATCTATTGTACTAATAAAAGGATGTTGTATGTTTGCAGAAGTCTAATTTCCCCATGCGTTTCGTAATGGAGATGTTGCTCCAGAGTGGTACAGTCAGTGTGTAAAGGCTACCTTTTTTTATGAATTGCACTCGTAGCCTCGTGTTGAGCAACCTTATCCACCAGGGAACAAGGAAGCTGAACTGAGAATGTTACCGGCACACAAGAGTTCCTTTTCAAAGAAAGCCCAGTCATGCTTACTCGTATTGCCAGAGACAAAGACTCATCTGTCCTTCACCAAACCTTCCTGTTTTTAAACAACCTGGGCCTTATTTTCATAGTAGTTGGCGGTTAGGATTAGGATAACATTTGACTTGGCAGCTTTGTTGTAGAAATTTGGGACATGATGCAAACTCACTGAGCTTTACAGTGCTGTCCGTTTTGGTAATGACCCACGTCTCAAATGAGTCGCATTTAACCCAATTGTCTAAACCACTTATTTTGAAGTGAAAGGGAATATGAAAGTATTGTAATGGGTTTGTTTCACATTTGTTGTCATTTTCAAATAAGTGATGTAGAATGTGGTCAATTGAACTTGAATCATAATTTGCCTGTGTTCCGTGCCCCCAATATAGATAATGATGTAAAGATATGGTGACCGTGTGTCCAAAAATATTTACATTAATAGACGGAGAGTAAAATGTCGTCATAGTCATGATTATAGTCTAAATTTGAGCCATGTTGTAATTGTATTATTACAGCGCCAACTCTTGTTTTTTTTTAGTTGCATTCTCTCTGGGCAGTAATGCCAGGTTTACATTTTGCTGATGTGTTTTCTTTCTCAGGGATCTGAGCCTGTCTGAGTTTGTGTGTGACCCCAAGGCTGGACCCTATGTTTATGACCTCGTTGCTGTCTCCAACCACTATGGCGGAATGGGAGGAGGCCACTGTAAGTGATCTTTTACCTTCCCACTGTCTATAGTTAATCTTTATCTTTAATTACACATGGCTACACACGGCAGCCTTCTCCAGTCAAACACACTGCAGTCATTTTCACATACACAGCAGGGCACGGCAGTTGACGTTACATTATTGAAATAAACCCAGTTTATTTTCATTATATCATTTAGTTTTCTAAATCAAGAAAAATGCCTCCCATTTATTTTGATAGCTTTATTGTACCTACTACTGTATTTTACCTACTCTATGTATGTGTTCATCTCTTGTAATGTGACACCGGTCAAAAATGCACCCGCCTGCCACAGTTTCCAGGGAAACGTTTTTTTTTAAATCGGTTGCATTTCAGATTGGCACGTGTTCCCTTCTTTGTGCCATTATTCACTGTGGACTCGAAGGATATTGTCTCAGTGGATCATATTATGTGTTATGAAGAACTAGAAGATTTCTATCAGTATTTATGCATCAGTTATGATGAAACTTTGACTTAAGTGTGAATTGGGGGCTGTACTTGTGGGCATTACATTAACAAATACAACTACATGGATTGACATTGATGGCGCTGCCTTTCTCCTCGCCAACAGACACGGCTTATGGCAAAAATAAATTGGACGGAAAGTGGCATTACTTTGACGATAGCAGTGTTTCGTCTGCCGCAGAGGATCAGATTGTGGTGAGCTTGTACACCTTGTTTTATTCTATTCAGTCCTGTACCTTAAACCCAAGATAAACCGCCTAATTCATGTCCGATGAGACCTCTGGGCCCTCTTGTCCTCGGCATCAGGTGACAGTGTTTGTAATCTCATACGTCTCCTCTTTCCGCAGACTAAAGCAGCCTACGTGCTGTTTTACCAACGCAGAGACGCCGGGGATGCCCCCTCCAAGCCACAGCCCTCTGCCTCTTTAGGAGGAGCCCCCGAAGTAGCCGAGGATCACATGGACACCAACTGATAAGCACTGTTGCAAAAAAAAAAGAAAAAAAAAAGGACACGCACTGAAACTATTATGGCAAATGGAGACATTTTGATGCGCACACCAAGCTACTTCAGTGACTGGAGACTCCACAGAGTCGATATTATTAACCCCCTACCCTCCTTGTGTTTTGATTTGTCTCGCATCTCATCCACTAGAGCCAAAAGCCTTGACAGAAGGGTGGCCCGAGAGACTTTTCTCCCTGGAGCGGGTGGCCTGCTGAATTATAAACATAGTTTACTAGTCTGGAAATGAAAAGGGGGAATATAAATGGCTATAGATCCTCTCACTGGACGAACGGAATGTTAGAAGTGCCCTCAAATCTATAGATAAAGACGTAAAAACGTTTTCTGTTACCCACACAGGAACAGTTAGAGATGCAAACGGGAAAAAAAGCCAAATGCACATCCTGTTTCAACCAAAGCGTTCCAAGTTGTACATGATAAATCAATGTACCAGCTGTTTTGACGAAGGGCCTACGGGAACACTCCTCTCCAATAATCTTTCTGCAGTGAGGGTACATGCAAAACTGTATTGCCATTGCGGTGTGCACAGTGCGGCACACAGACACGCTGTCTTATGGATGTCATTACGCCGCCTATGAACAGTAGATCCATTGAGAATAGTTTACAGACGGTGTTTGCTCTGCTATAGACTGGCTCTCCACTTGTTCCTGGCCTGCAGAGTCTGTGTTGAAATTAATTCAAACAAACAAAATAAATGTCTCATTTCAAGGTTTTTCCTCATCTGGGCCCTGCCATGAAATGTGTCGGAGCCTGTTTTGTAGCTTTGGCTCTTGTGCGTTCACACAGGGTGCGATTATTTTGAGCAACGCGATTCAATCTAAGTTAATGTAAAGACGCAATATCAAGCATTATTTTGCTTGTATGCCCAAAGTGACACAAATTGATAATTGTTCAACTCAAGTGATTTTTGCTGAAGCACAGCAGCCAGTGTCTGTGGGTGGCAAGCACTGCTTCAAGTGAAAACGTTGTGTCCAGTGCAACAGAGTGACACTATTCAAGCAACGTGGTTTATTTTTATCGTATCCGGTGTGAATGCATCTTCAGGCCATCAGCGCCGCCGTCAGAAGTCACATCGGCATCGCTCGCTCTGTTTCCCCATGGCTATCTGTTAGGGGACTTCTGTCCTGCTAACACACTTTTAATTTCATTTTTCATTGTTACACAATGCAAAAGCGGCCTTTTATTTCTGCAACCCGATTAAAGGAGGGGAAAAAAGAGTCACTTTGAACTTTCCAATAATTCATTCTCTTGCTTCTGGTCCAACTAGAAATGATTACAAAAGGATGGTTTTGCCTTAGCATCGGGCCCTCGATCTGTCACGCTGCAGTTCCAGGTCTTTTAATGTGGTGTTTTCTTTTTAAACATTTTGATTGATTGCTGCCTGAGTGGAGACCCCTAGCTCATCTGCAATGGCTTGTCCTTAGTCTTGTATTCTTGCAGCTCTGTATTGATATGGCTGTTATTTGATATCTTCAAAGCACACTTTGAGTGAAGCAAAATAAACCAGTATAAAAGTGGTGCTTAATTTATGAAACTTGAATTAGCTGCTGATCACGATAAGCAATCTACACGTTATCAGACTTGGTGCAGGACAGCGCTATCGCAACAGCCTCCTCATTGTTTGAGGGGAGAGTCGGCAGGCATTTGGAACTGTGTTTCCCTTCCAGTGGATTTAGTCAACTTTGCTCAGCTGTTAAATAAAACAGTACGGCACATTCTTCCATAGGTGGGAGGAATCGAGGAGTCTCTAGTAATCCCTTTATTAATATTTGAGTTACCGATTTGTACCTAAAACTGTCATCTTGACACTGAAAGGTGCCTCATCTAAGCAATTAATCTTTAACACATTTTGAATAAATTTGGAATCAAGTTAATATCAAAAGGACTTGTAAAACCAGATGCGACATACAGTAACTACTTTATGGATACGATTCCCATAAGATAAGCTGCTTGCTCTGTGGCATTAGTTTTGTGCTTTTTCCATGTGACACGACAGCATGTAAATGTCAATGGGACTGAAAGTCCTTTTTGCTGGTTGGTCCTGCCCTTCTGACATGAGTACATATAATCATATTTATGCCAATGAATAGAAAAGCTTTACATATCTGTAAAACCCATCACAAGAGCAACTCCAATTCCACATAAATCAATTTGCTGAATAGATGTAAATATTCACACTTATTTCAAATAGGTATATTAATTGTGTCCTAATATTCATATTGCCAATATCTACAATATTTGTTTTTAATTGAGAAATATTTGGATTGAAAATACAATAAAGACTGGGAGCCTAAACGAGATGCTTTGTTTTGAGTCCAAAGTGGTGTGAAAAGGGAAATCAGTCAATACTTAGTGTATTCTTGGAGTGCATGTTGTGGATATCCTCTTGTAAATCCTTAGGTAATGTAGTCTCAGTCGAGACCCGAAATCCTTATTACAAAATCAGAACATCCTTTAAACATGCAACCTATTCACACTATAGGTTGCACAAACCATACTGTCGCTTTTAGGATATTTGCATTGGAAAAAAAACATCTTATATTCAGGCCAATAGGATAATAGAATTTTGTTTTGGAGGGCAAGTCATGTTAAATACAATGTATATTGGTATGGTTCTATAAAATGAGAATATTTAACTGCTAAAAGACAATGAGTGTAGAGAGACTAATAGTCACCTGCATCTTAGGAAAAACAATACATTTTATTGATCGACTTTACGCTGTGCTTTACAAGAACACAATGCTCCTGGGAAGTTAAGACTTTTACACTTCATCGGTTATCCCTCTCAATATTGATTTAAAGGATGCCTTCATACAGTAAAAGTTCAGAACACGGCAACATTTAGCACAAGAAAAACACAGGTGGTTCTTAAAACACGTTGCACACGTACGCCAACCTTAACAGCAAGTTATTTATAGGACATTGGAATTTGGAAAGCTGACAGGCATTATCGCTAGGACGGTTTATTTTGCCATGTTGAGGAGTTTCTTGATGTCTGCCTCGATGTCGCTGGTCTGGAAGTGTTTGCTGTAGCGCTTGAAGGGCACTCCGTCCGGTCCAACGAGGAACTTCTCAAAGTTCCAGGCGACGTCGTTTCGGCGCACAGGGCTCCACATGATGTGTTTGGGGTCATCCATCAGAACCATGGAGTCGTGGGTCGGCAGCTTCTCCTTCAGGAACACGAACAGGGGATGGGCATCCTTCCCGTTCACATCCACCTTCTGCAGGAGCTGGAACTTGGGCTCGAAGCCATTTCCCGGACGGAGGTATTTCAGGGACTGGAAAATCTCCTCGTTCTTGCAGTTCTCCTGCAAGAGGTTAAACCAGACATTCAAGTTGAGATCAATAGTAGAATCAGAGATGTAGATGTAGAATTGAATTAGCCTTGGATCAAGACAGTCATCTGTCATAAAAATACTATGACAGTCTGACTATAAGGCTATTGTAGAATCAATTAGAATCAGCTTTATTTGTCACATCACAGGTGTAATCTGTGCAAATGTGCAAATTACCTTTTAGCTTGTATGAAATGAAATGAAATGAAATGAAATGAAATGAAATGAAATCTATATTTACCCAGGGTATCTGGGCTAAGCTCAAGAACTTGTTTCCAGCCAGGCCCTGCTCATAGAACACATTTCATCGTAGTGGTTGATGCCTTGTTCAAGGGCATTTCAGCGGTGGTAATTTTAACGTGTCGGACGGCTGGTTCGAACTGGGAACCTTCCGGTATCTAGACCGCGCCGCTATCCGTTCGGCCACCGCTGCACAAAGTATAATAATGAATTGCATTTTTATAGCGCTTTTCCAAGTGCTCAAAGTGCTTTACAGTTTACAATGGTTCATTCATTCATACATTGGGAGATGAAGCGGTGAACAGTCGACGCCCCTGTCCTCACTTCCCACATTCACACACCAATGGTGGCGAGCTCACACCGAGCAACTCATTGGAGGCAATGTGGGGTTCAGTGTCCTGCCCAAGGACACTTCGACATGTGGACAGGAGGAGCCGGGATTCGAACCGCCGACCCAGGGATCATTGGACGACCTCCCCGCCCAAAATGACACACACACACACACACACTCTTAAATCTGTCTAATTGATTTAGTCCATTATAAAAAACACTTTGATTTGTTGATATATAATCCAGATTAGTTCAAAAGTATTCGATTAATCAAAAAAGATAATCAATAGAATAATCACTAAGAAAATAGTTTCAATTAAAAAGTGGTATAGGTATACCGGGTAAATAGATTGATTTGCATGAAATTAATCCTAATTTTTAATTTAATCTCCAGTTTATTAATTTAACAGAATACGATCAAATAAAAATAGATCCCCGCTGCCTGCCACCTGCTATATTGTTGAATGATGGTCTGAAAAAACGGTAACAGGATAGGTGGGCAGTCTGGACACCAAGGAGCAGACTGTCTGGGCAACCTCATTTAGTAAAGTATACATGAATATAACACCTTGCTTAAACATTCGACAATTAACTAAGGTCTAACATTTCTACAATTACTACAAATGGCTACAAAACCTGTATATCCACCAGTCATTTATAAACAAGAAGTTGAACTGGGATACAAATTAAAGTCTAATAATGATGTAGCCTACTGAGCATGTTCAGCTTCACATCATTTATACTTTACAATTTTACAACGCGGTGCCCAGGTGTCCCATTATATATATATATATATATATATAGTGACCACCTATTCTGTATCCGACTTTCCGTTGAATGATGTTCAGCTTCACATCATTTATACTTTACAATTTTACAACGCGGTGCCCAGGTGTCCCATTTTATATATATATATATATATATATATATATATATATATATATATATATATATATATATATATATATAGTGCCCACCTATCCTGTATCCGACTTTCCGTTGACCAGACCAGATCCATGTAATATAGAGTAATATAAGACAGTCTATATCTAATGCTCTGGAACTGACTTGAAACACCTTTACCCAGTCGTAGATCACAAAATATGAATGAACTGATGTGCATAATGTATTTACCTGGTGGCCGAACTGGTTGCAGGGAACTCCCAGGATCACAAGCCCCTTGCTCGAGAATTTCTCGTGCAGCTCGTTCATCTGGGTGTAATCCCTGGTGGTCGTCCCTCAGAGAGACGCCACGTTCTCAATGAGGACAACTTTGCCCTGAAGGGAGGAGAAATTAAACGCCTCTCCGGTTACGAGATTGGCGGTTAGGACGTGGAAATTAGCAGCCATTGTGTTTTTTAGTGATTTATTCGCTGTCTTAAAGTGCGTAGTGTCTTTCCTCCTCGTTGAAGAAGATCTCCCTGTGAAGTGAACAGATGGGTGTTCTGTCTCTCTACTGTACTTCAAGTTCACTGTCATCTGCTTTTGACAGTGTGGTAAAGGAGGAGGTATCAAGTGGGCGGTACAACCAGTGTTGCCAGATTTTGCGAAAGAAAGCAACCAGGTCTATGAAAACAAGGGCAAAAGAAAGGCACATGGAATGGATGGATCACTTATTCACTTCTAGTTGACCAATCTACGCCGTGTGGGCTTGTAGAATGGGGGGTGGGATAGCCTCGGTCCCAGGCTCACTTAACTGCGAAAGGGGGTGGGATTGATTGATTGATTGAAATGTTTATTAACAGTTTGCAGAATTACAGTACATTTCAAGCACAAACTCAATACAAAGGCTGTTAACTGTGAGTGGACGACCCAATTAAGCATTACACTTGTTTACAAGAGGGTCCACCATGTTCAATTCATCAAAACATTTAGAGACGTACAAATAGACATTTCTATATAGACAAAGAACAGAACAGGAATTCATGATGATGGAGGTAAAAAGGGAAAAGAAACATATACAGTGAGGGAAAAAGGGGGGAGGCGCTGGGGGGGGGGGATTCAGATTTTACGGGGGCCAGTTTCGAATTGCAGCCATCCGTAGGTGCCCTTTGAGAGCGGTTTTGAAGGAGTCAAGGGATTCGCATGTCTTAATGACTGTTGGTAGGGCGTTCCACATTTTGGTGGCATAGGAGCGAAAATAATTTAGTCCCTTGTTTGTGCCAAATCTGGGTTGTACATGGTTTGTTGCACTCCCTCTGGTGTTGTGGGTGTGGACTTCGTTAACATTAAGGAAGTATTTAGACAGGTACATGGGTATCTTGGTGGTGTATCGAATCCAGTTTGTTCCTGTCCGAGACCAGCAGTGCTGAGTCATCTGCGAACAGGAACAAGTTGCAGTCACAAGCTGATGTCATGTCGTTTACAGTAAAGGCCCTAGTATGCTTCCTTGTGGAACGCCACACCTCACTGGGAGGGGGGGGGACAGTGTTCCGTTCACCTCCACCATCTGTTCTCTCCCCTCCAGGTAGGATGGATGGATCACTTATTTTACGATAAGAACATGTGTACTAACATCACAATACTAATGACATTTACAACAGGCCATCATAGATCAATAAACAAAAGACAATAAATAGATATAAATAGATAAATACAGCACTATACTAACTTGCCCATCAGCCACTTTTTCAACATATTTTTAAAAATATTCAAAGACTGGGCAAATTTAATTTCCCTTGGGATTTTGTTCCAATCCTCCACCCCTGTATATTTAAAAGAGCTTCTACCTACCTTATGTCTTAGGTTTGGTGGTTTAAGATCAGCTACACTAGCCCTTGTGTTCAAACTATGGAACTGGTTAACATACGGGAAGTAACCTTTAAAATATTTTGGGCATTTTTCTTTTACAATTTTATAGACCATAATGAGTCTCAATAGAGTACCACAGACGAAAAACAGTCTAAGTCCAAATTTCAGACTGACCCCTCCACGAAAAGGCCTTGTTGTCCTGAACCCTTATCTATCATTTATATATTATGGATCAATAGTGTGGACTTAGACTGTTATTCGTCTGTGGTACTGGGAGCCAGTTTAATTGTCTAAAATGGTTAGCTCCAATGTGGGTTCTTGGGGAGAGATAAAGGACTACCCTCATTAGTTTTACTTTGGTGTTTTTGGATAAGCTGCTGTACCAGGTTAGGCAGGTATAATCAAAGACATTGTACTAATGCTGAGGCCAATGTCCTCATAGTGGTACTATCAAGAAATCTGGCAATCCTAGCTAGGAACTTAGTCCTTGCGTGGATCTTGCCAATAACTGAATGGGCCATTGGTTATTCACTTCTAGTTGACCAATCTACGCGGTGTGGGCTTGTAGAATGGGGGGGGGGGGGGGGGGGGATTTTTAGAATATACATGTTTTAACAACACAAATCTGGTCACAGCACTACAGACTATAAATAGCCTAATTTGTGGGTGCCTTGATTATTATTGCTTAACAACAATTAAAACCTTAGGAAGTGGAAGCTGATTTCACCTCTAGGTCTTTCACCTTTAACCTCCAGAGAGGTATAGATACAACATTGAATCAGCACGCGTTCGTTTAATGATTATTTCCATAAATGTACCAAACCTCAGGAATAAATACACAAGAGAGATTTACAATTTAAGTCAACTAGTTTTATATCCTATGTCTAGTTACAATTATTCTTGAGGCTAATCATAATATTTCTGAATCTATAACTAATACAAAATAGAGTGAACAGAGATGGATGTTACCAACAGCTAACAGAGTTCTTAAAGAATTACATTCACCCCAGGCCTGGGCTGTGGCTCAGTGGTCCAGGCACCGTGGCTGGTAATCCAGTCTGGCAGTGTGCCGCGGGTTCGACTCCCGATCCCGACGGCCTTTACTGCATGTCTTCCCCCCATCTCTCTCCCCATTTCCTGTCAGCCTACTGTCTGTCCCTCCATAAAAAAATATAAAATAAAAGGCGAAAGCCACAAAAAAAAACAGAACTCTGGACCCACTGGCTGGTTCAATGACTCGCTGGTCACATCGTAGCAAAATGAGTGAAGATTACAACAGCCAGAGATATTTATTTCTCTCCTGCGATGAATACTGTCCAATGAAAAAGTTGATTCTTCAGGGGAGTGTACTTGACCATCTCCCATCTTTGAAGTTCAGGTCCATCGTGTAGTCATCATGTGTGTGTGTGTGTGTGTGTGTGTGTGTGTGTGTGTGTGTGTGTGTGTGTGTGTGTGTGTCATCCGGTCCCTTTGTTTGTGTACTTCCCTCCCAGGTTGGAGCGACATGAACTTTGTGGCTGCCTGTACTGCAAAATGCTGTTTGCACAGGGAGAGAGAGACAGTGTGTGTGTGCGTGCGTGCACGTGTGTGCACGTGTGAGTGAGTGATATGCTGGGAGGAGGAAATCTGTGTCTGTGTACTAGCTACTAACTGTTTACTAGTTTAATGATTCTAAATTGTGTGAGACCGTGTAATACTTATTAGCATTATTGATTAAATATCATTATTCCCCTTATGATTACTTGTTCACTCCATATAGGCCCCTAAGATGTTCATAATTTTATAATAGCTTGAGTGGCAAATATACCTTAACTCTAAATGCTATAGTAAGTAAGTAGCCTTGCCGAGCCATGAGGCCCATAGGGGCAGGAGCCTATCTCCTGTTTCTGTAGCGTGAGGCAGCTTGATGTACACCCCCTGGACATGATGTACAAGTACACCCCCTGGACATGACGCTCGCAGGGACTTACCCCCAATCCAACCTATGATGCTGAGTGTCAAGCAGGGAGGCACTGGGTCCCATTTTTTAGAGACTTTGGTATGACCCAGCTGGGGATTGAACCCCAGCCTCCCAGTCCCAGGGCGGACACTCAACCACAAGGCCACTGATCTGGTATACTGATTTTTTTTTTTTTTTTAATTCTACCAGAACCATGCCCAAATAAGCAAATGTATACACTTGTTACTAGAAATAAGCCCCCCTCCAAAAAAAAACTACCAAATACCAATAATATTGTATTACAACAATACAGTACAAGCAACTTTACAGAAAAACAAGCCCGAAGTCGCTTATAATATGGAGACATGGCAACCCGGTGTACACCTCAGGGACCGTCAACAACTGTGAATTCAAGAGCGCTAATATCATAACTTTCCATTATTCCGGCGTGCGTGTGTGATATTTTTAGTTGTTAATTGACATGGTGAAACAGAAGTATATTCTCCACAACGGTTTGTCCGACGGTCTATAGATTGTAGACACTTTCAGCTATTATATTTTATTTAACGTGGACGTTTCAGCACGCCGTTGACACTGGTTTCTAGATCCCTGAGGCTGAGGGGAGCGACGTCACGGCGCGGGAAGTCGTGTTGTAGTGAATTTGATCCTGACTGGCTCCTGTTCTGTATCGTCTCGTCTATTTTAACCTGTAAACACTACATACAGACAGTAAGTTCCACTTTGCCATTCTTCTGATAAACATCTAAACTGGAACAAGACGTAGTGTGACATCTAATTTATAGTGGGGGTTATTGTCATTTTAAACCCACATCAGTTTGTCATTAAAAGTTAGCATAATCAAAACAGCGTGCTACTAACACTGCTGCATGGTACCACGTACCCCTAGCCCTAGAATGGCTGTGATAACAGTGATATCATTACATAGATGTCATGTGTGCGTGCGTGTGCATGTGTACATTACTACATTTTATTTCATGTGTACAGTCAAACAGTGTACACTGTACTTGAAAGTTGAAATGATACCACCATGGTTTAGCCTTGGATCATAAGACGATGCATTGGTCATGATGATGGCTGGGTCATCTCTCTCTCTCTGTCATGTTGACATGTTGTATCAAGGCTACACCATGACCATGGTCAAGGGTTTTGGATTTATAGGATGCATCTCTTCACTGAGTAGGTAGGTAGCTCTGGTCCATAGCCTAATGCTTGGCAGAATCATAGAAGCAGTAGGTAGGTAGGTTTACCACCACCCACCAACATGGTTTTCTGACAGCCTGGGTACAACTTAAGCATGGTTTTTACCAATGACAGGATTTTGGATAGATCCTAGCTCTGGTCCATAGCTCTAATGCGTTGCTATGGACCAGAGCTAGATATATCTCTAACCCTAATCCTTAACACAGCACAGGGGTACCACCCCTGCACCAGTTTTGATTGATTGAAAAATGTATAACATTTGTAGAATGGGTACAGTTCAACGAAACTACAGGTTAATAATACAAAATCCGCTAAGAGGATGAAAACGAGAAAAAGCACTAAGACTTGTTTACATAAGGGTCCTCCATTTTCAATTCACAAATGGCATGTTATAGGAATACCAAACGACTCGCCCCTTTACCAACTCGCCCCTGCAAAGTGTTTTAATGTATTTAACAGTTAATTTAGTATTTCCCTCCGTCTCTGAAATCTGAAATGATCTTGTATACAGATTTATTTGATTGTATAGTAGTCGATCTCTATACTCTGTAAAATTAAGAAAGAATAACAAACATGACACAGAGACGGTGACTGCTAATTAAGTTAATATAGGACCTTCTAGCAGTTTGTTTTATTAAACACATTTCTTCCATGTAGCCCATGTTTTGTAATGACATCATCATGCTATTATGCCCGTGGATATACAGAGTGAACTTAACAATGATAAATTAATATAAGACCTTTTATATAATCACCAACATGAATTATGTTTGTTATTTACAGCTAGGTAGAGTAGTGGGGCGAGATGGAAAAGGGGCGACCGTACCTGTTACCTGTTATAGCACCAGCATGTTTTTCCGACAGGTTTTTGTTTAAATCTCTTCCCCCAGATGATGCGCAAGAAGCGACCCGGGTCGTCTGTGGATAAAGGCGAAAGTGCTGCAACTCATGACATATCCAGTAGTACGTTTATATAATATTTATACATTATATATACATTTAAATCTGGTGTCAGTTGCACTGTCATGTTCTGCTTCCTATCCGCTCTTCCAGAATCAAAGAAGAGTCGTGCCAGTAGTCGTCTGTCCAAGGCGGCGGTGCAAGAAGAATCAAACGACTCTGTATTTGGTGTCTTTCTGCGAGAGGCTGGTGTCAGCCTGAGACAAGGAGGTGCATCCAACGAGATTGGTAAGCACATCCAATCCAACCAGCTCATGTTGAGAAACGCCTGGGGAAAAGTGATCAAAAAGTTCTCATAGAATTATACCTATAACTTATTCAGTGATGTAAATAGGTTTTCAATGTATTAAGAGGGTCCCGGGACCCAGGTGTGGTCTTTTAGATGGGTCCCATGGACATTTTATGAGTCCCACTTCAACGACGTTAGGAGTCATATTTTGTCATTTCTTTACAAATTGCAGCGTTTTAACTCCCATTTCATCTTATATGGTTATTATAATATGGTTAAATTCATGTAGAAAATGTATCTTAAAGAAATAAACACAATTCTAAATCTGACAATTGCAAAGAGTTATGCAAACAACAGTGCAAAGTATATGCAAACAAAGTAAATTAAATAGCACCAAATTACAGTACAGGGCTGAGTACAGTAGTGCGTCCATGGGAGTCCCAGAAAGGTCCCCGGATGGGTCCATTATCAATAATCTGCGTTTTGGGATGCAAAATGCACCCTATTAGAATCACTGCTTATTGATTGGCACCTTTGTTTCCCCCCCCCCCCACCAGCCGTTGACCAAGTAGTATTCCAAAAACGGATACAGCAACAACTACTTAAAAGTCAGAGGTACCCTGGTGTGAGTATGAACACTGGGCTGAAGACAACACAGTTTTAAGGGAGAACAACTGCCTTGAAGTTACAAACTATTCATTCCCTTACAGATTATCCAAGAGTTCGTCACTGGAATGGAGTCCTATATTGAGGATCCTGAGAAGTTTAGGAATTGCCTCCTTCCTTGTGTTCCTCGGTTGCCTGATGGGGACCCTAGGTATTATAAAACAAACAAACCAGAAAGAAATAATGCGAGCACAACTTCAGTCAAAGACTAATAGTACAACAAAACTTGCCGAGTGCACGGCTCCAAATTAAGTCCAATAAAATAACACATTATGTTATGTCCTTCAATAGGCACTCAATGTATTTCAATTCAGGACGGCAACGTGCAACGGCAACGTGACACAAACGTGATTCAGCACTATGGCTTGTTTTCTTCTATTATTAAACAATGCACAAATCTAACTGGGAGAAGGCTCCTAGATTAATAATGACTTATATTTATGCAACACCACTCGACTAATGTCAATGGATGTCTTTTTAAAATATATTAGATAATAATGCCAGACCAGTCAGCTCAATTATTTTTTCCTCCTGTGTTTTAGTTCTGTCAGTTCGTTCCAAGAGAGTCTGCTACGTATGCTGTTGGGGATTGAAATGCTACAGGTACAAATTATGTGAATGGTTGGCAGAGACTGCAAGACATTTGCATTAGTAGTAGGAATGCACCGAAAGGGAAATTCTTGGCCGAAACCCGAATACCGAATATCCGAATATGATTAATATTATATATCTTGTTTTCCTACCATTGCTTTCATGGCCGTACCTTAAAGCTACCTGATTTATGGCAAAATAAATGGTTATGGCAAAACTTAACTTAACTTATTCAGCACTTTTCAATGCATTAATTGCATACACTATTCAGTGATATATTTTCTGCCTATTCGGGCCGAAACCGAATAGGCCGAAAATGCATTTTAGCCCATTTTCTGCCGAATATTTTCCGCGGCCAAATATTCGGTGCAAGGGGTGCATCACTAATTAGTAGGCTTATAAGGATATCAATATGATGAATTGTTGCCTGCTGTTTGATATCCATCCATGGACATCATGTACTACTGTATAAACTAGAAGAGTGGTATTTCAACTGCAACACAGATTCCTAATCCATCTTTATATTCTTCCTTGTAGACTTTAATCATCAATGTATTGTTTGAGAAACTCCCCGAATTCATGTTTAACAGGTCAGTATTATGTGTGACCACAGTTTTACTGTATGTCAAATGTAACAGTATTACAAATGTGTTTTATATTACATACTGCATGCAGTATACAGGATAATCTCATATCTTATTATATGCTGTCATCTTGTTCTGTGTCCCCTATACAGTGCAGACGATGGACTTAATATTCCACATGTCATAATCAACCAGTTCAAATGGCTAGACAGAGTAAAGGACAGCACGGTAACCATTTCTGACTAGTTGGTTGTAGCAAATGTTTACTTTCACCTTCTCTGTCCCAGGGTGATTTCAGCCATTATTTATCTCATCTCATCATGTTGATCCATTCCATATCGCCCTAAGTGGCCTTATTTGTAATTGTGCTCTCTCTGCGATCTGTTTCATCATGTAGGAACTGTCCGCTAAGCTCATGCAGCTGGTGTCTGTGGCGCCAGTGGAGATTCAGCGTGACATAATCACCAGCCTGCCTGAGATTCTGGAAGACTCCCAGCACAATGACATCGCCAAGGATCTCAAGTAAGTGTCACTAACGCTGTTAAGCCCCGGGATGGTGGCGATAAGTACAGCTGCATCATAGTGACGTTAAAGTTGGAAGTTTAGCTGTGTCATGAGGTTGTTAAGGGAAAGGGATGGTGGTGGTGGTGATAAGAACAGCTGCACCACAGAGTGATATGATTAAGGTTGTTACAGGATGACTGTCAAGTACAGAGTGCAGTGCAATATGTGGTATGATATCATATGAGATTTATTTAGAGTTCCTGCTGTGTGAAAAACATATTACAAGTACAGACAGGCCATTTGTAAATTTTAGAGTGAATAGCACGAGAATTCCAAAGGTTACTGGTAGATATAAAGGGCTGGAACGAAGCCAGAGGTTATGCAATTTAATATCTACCAACAACCAAGTTGGGGATGAGTTCCACTTTCTGTTTGAGTGCAAGAGTATTAGCATTATGAATATTAGACAAAAATACTGTATGAATATTGTTATTGTTATGTACTGTCTATTTATGAAGTTGTGCTCTATACAAGGGGTTCTCAACCTTTTTGGCTGGGGACCCCCGGAGATGCTTTGGCCATGTCTCGTGACCCCCGCCCCGCACCCCCCCCCCCCCAAACCCCCCCGCCCCGCACCGCACCCCCCCCCCCCCACCCCCAATACAAACTGACTGCAAAAATAACCTTATTTTTTACCTAAATATAGGCTATCATAAATAGCTCAACCCACGGGTTGAGAACCTCTGCTCTATACCATGTGAACATGGTCGTGAGTTAAATAAATGATGAACCGGTTCAGTTCTCTTAGGTTCTTAGTCCATGAGCCTGAGCTCCAAAATTGTTGGGAAAAACTAGACCTATATTACATTGTTTATAGGATCAATACAAGTAAATGAATACATGATAACCCTTCCACAGTAGTAGCTTTTTCATATTTTAGATTATTTTGCATATTTTCCTACATAATGCCTCATTTGTATATTTAAAAATAATAATAAATAAAATTTGTAATAAATAAATCATTGTCTTTGTGTAAGTACTCAATTGGGGAAGTTTCGTGGTGATAACACTCTAATATAGGTATGGTTTTGCCCACTCAATTCACGTTCCAGTTTTGGAGCTCTGGCTCATGGACTGAGAACCAAAAAGAACTGAACCGGTTCCCATTTGGAACCAACCGGTGGAAAAGGGGCCTCTGTGTTCTCTATAGTGCTCAGTTGACCGTCCCTATCTCTCTGTGTGTTCTCTTTAGTGCTTTACTGCAGGAGAACACCCAGCTGACCGTCCCTATCCTGGATGCCCTCTCTAGTTTAAACCTCAGTGCCTCATTACTGACTGAGGTAAGATGCACATACACTTTGACGATGTTATCCATCCATGTGCTGCTGGGTAATTCACAGAATTTAGAACCTCTCAACTGACGCAATCTTTCTCATTTATCGTTAATTGAATAATTAAGATGCACATTTTTTGCACGACACATAATTCTTATACTGTAGGTTGAAATAATCTTGATATTGATTTTAAGTCATCACTGTGTCGTCGTCGTCATCCCCCCCCCCCCCCCTTTCACAACAGACCAAAATGAGACAACAGGCAATGAGACAAACCTCAGAAAGAAATACAAAACACACGGCCGCACGCATACATTTTGGCCGTGTAGAGTAGACTAACTTCTGTTGTGCCCAACATCAGGTTCGTACAGCTGTCATGGCCACCTTGGCAGCAGTACAGTTGGAGGACCTCCCTGTGGTTGTCAAGTTCATCCTGCACTCCATCTCTGGCCCTGATGCGTATGAGGTCACAACTTCAAATCATTGTTCAGAGTATAATTCTGCACCCACATCACCTCAATAGAAACCTCCAGCTAATCAGAATACAATTAATTAAGAAGTGCGTGTGGATGAAGTGTAAGGAATGTGTCCCCTTGTGGCAGGTGGTGAACGACCTTCGTAAGAAGTTAGAACTGGAACTGTGCGTTCTTCCTCCAGTGCTACTCGCCTCGCAGATCCGCATTAAGAGCAAGGGAGCAGCAATGTAAGCACTCCACAGACCACAACACATTTCATCTTCACTCAGCATTTACACATAGGCAGTGATGGTCTTTTAGATGAGTCCCAGGGACATTTGATGAGTCCCACTTCAACGACGTTAGGAGTCATATTTTTGCCATTTTTACAAATTGCAGCATTTAACTCCCATTTCAGTTTATATGGTTATAAGGTGGTTATATTCACGTAGAAAACAGAATAAGAAATTATTATTATAACTAAAGCTAGCAAAATAAACTAGAATAAAAAACAGTACAGTAGTACAGTAGTGCATCCCATGGATGCAGAGGTCGTTGTTTTATTGCATCCCTTAAATATAAACTGCGTTTTGGGATGCCAAAAGAAATGCACCCTATTTTAATCTCTGCATAGGCCGACAGTACACACCCAGAGACCCTCCTGGGAGGTGTTGTTGTTTAGTGATGAGGTTAATTGTTCAACAGGTCCTCTGCCAGCAGCAGCAGCAGTCAGGACAGTGTTTCCTTGGTGTTGGATGGCATCAAGTCAGCAGTGCGCTTCCAAAAGACCATATCTGAGGCTTGGCTCAAGGTAGGGAGAAATGGAACTATTTTGTTTAAATGTTAAATGTTATGTCAACTAGTTATGTGTCAGTTAGACATCACTTTACGTTGTACACACCTCATCATACAGAAATGACCGGAAACTATACTATAACAGTGTTGCAGGTCTGATCCACTTTTGTGTGACTTTGTTTTTCAGGCTATAGAGAATGTTGATGAGGATCATAAGGTAAACAAACACTTCTGTTTTTGGGTAGTATTTCACACCGTGTTCATCCCACTTGGTTTAGAGGCCGCAGCTGTGTTTGTGGTGTAGTGTGGTGGTGTCTGACATCCCTCTGTGTGTCTTCAGCTGTGTTTGTGGTGTAGTGTGGTGGTGTCTGACACCCCTCTGTGTGTCTTCAGCTGTGTGTGTGGTGTAGTGTGGTGGTGTCTGACATCCCTCTGTGTGTCTTCAGCTGTGTGTGTGGTGTAGTGTGGTGGTGTCTGACATCCCTCTGTGTGTCTTCAGCTGTGTGTGTGGTGTAGTGTGGTGGTGTCTGACATCCCTCTGTGTGTCTTCAGCTGTGTGTGTGGTGTAGTGTGGTGGTGTCTGACATCCCTCTGTGTGTCTTCAGCTGTGTGTGTGGTGTAGTGTGGTGGTGTCTGACATCCCTCTGTGTGTCTTCAGCTGTGTGTGTGGTGTAGTGTGGTGGTGTCTGACATCCCTCTGTGTGTCTTCAGCTGTGTGTGTGGTGTAGTGTGGTGGTGTCTGACATCCCTCTGTGTGTCTTCAGCTGTGTGTGTGGTGTAGTGTGGTGGTGTCTGACATCCCTCTGTGTGTCTTCAGCTGTGTGTGTGGTGTAGTGTGGTGGTGTCTGACATCCCTCTGTGTGTCTTCAGCTGTGTTTGTGGTGTAGTGTGGTGGTGTCTGACATCCCTCTGTGTGTCTTCCGCTCTGTGTTCTCTACTTTGCCCTGCGGACTTTGCGTTGCCAGGTAATAGATCTGCTGGTGCTGTTTATCCTCCATTCTACCAACGCCAACAACAGCCGGCGAGGAGCTGAGCGCGTGCTGAAGCTCAAAGTGAGGATGGGACAGATCCAGGAAACTCTGCTCCAGAAGACATTTCGGGGATATGCTCAGGTGAGGCAAAATATGTTATTAACACATTAAGATGAAGACCTGAGGTCGATTCTACAAATGTCTTTCTGAAAATGTTGCTATCAAACCCCCATCTCAAAATATGTCGTGCCAAGGACCCCCAGAAGCAAAGATTTGAGTAAAAATGTTCGCTTTAATACTATATTTTTTTATATCAAATATTTGTCACAAATATTCACGATCTTTAAAAAAAAAATAGCAGATACACAAGCTCATAGCACGTCACAAAGTGATGCGCTATGAGCTTGTAGATTGCTATTTTTGAATAGCCAAATAAATATTAAATGACACAGATGCTTTCTTGGCCTCAATGTGCCATACATACCATCTAATGAAGGTGACGATGATTGCGATTGTAATTGCAGGTGATGCGAGGGTATTTCCCATCCATCCTGTCCCTGGCTCAGAGTTTGTTGCGCTCCATAGACTCCTGTGTGGTGCCCTTTGGTGGACAGCTGTACAGACACTCCTTCACTGCCTTTGACACCTACTGCCAACAGGTGGGTGCTGAAAGTCTTCAGTGTATCTACAAGGATATGGTGCACAATTATCTTTGAATAATCGTCAATCATTTCCATGTTGAAAAATGTCCATACATTTAGTTATTTGTGATGTATGCCCTGTGCAATTTGTGATTACGAAGCCTAAACAGAAATACAAATTGCAACGTTCGGATGTTACAAAAAAAAGAACAAACAAACACACAATTACATCGTAATGATCTGTGCGACAATCGTCAACTTAAATTTGTAATGGCGACAGCCCTAATACATCTAACGGCCTATGTGGCAGCAATCTTGACACGGTGGTGTCCTCCCTGTGTGTCATGGCTGACAGGAGGTGGTGGTCTCTCTGGTCACCCATGTATCTCTCTGTGTGTGTCATGGTTGACAGGAGGTGGTGGGCTCTCTGGTCACCCATGTATGCAGTGGTGTGGGAGGGGAAGTGGACGTGGCTCTGGAGCTCCTCTGTGGCCTGGTAACGGAGAAACCCTCTGAAATGGCCCTGTATGCCGTCTTCGTTAAGGTGAGGAGATCTTAATGATATTATAGATAATATAATATATATAGAGCCATAACCAGAGATACTGTACAGAGTAGAAAATGGTTATTTTGAACATGTACTGCATGTCCATTTTATGTGCCGTTAACCTCAGAGCTTGAAGCATAATTCCGGCTTCGCTGCTTGCCGTGTTTGTTGGCCAGGGTTGCTCACCAACACCAAAAACAAACTACTTTCCAAAACTGAAATTTGATTGTTTTCGGTCGATGACTGACCTTGAAGTTAGGCCTTAGCCCCTTCAAGGTAAGTGTCTGTGTTAGCGTTGGTGTTTGTTTTTTAAGCTAACTGTCGTGTTGGACACAGGGAATCCTGGACTACATGGACAACCTGAGTCCTCATCATATCCGACGGCTCTTCCACCTGCTCAGCAGCCTGGCGTTTGGACAAGAGCAGCAGGGCGCTCACATCCAGGTAGCACGCAGTCCGTCAAACAACACTCGCATTGCCCACAGTACGTAGCACACTGCTGCTGTTGTCGTCGTCAGTGATGTACATTATACACCAGAGTCCTCGCTATCGTTCCTCTGTTGTTCTGATTCTTTCCGTCTCGTCTCAGGACGACATGCACATAGTGATCCGTAAGCAGCTCTCGAGCACCGTGCCCAAGTACAAACGTATCGGGATCATCGGCGCCGTCATGGTGGTGGGCAGCATGGGCGCCCTCAGGTAGACTCCGTTTCATTCTCATTTAATGACTTCCCAAAACTGTAACTTGTGCTCGTTTACTTTTGTCCACGCTCCTTCTTCATTGGTTGATCGTCTCTTGTCGCTCATTCTGCTCTCTCTCTTTCCTTGCCCGCCTATAGGCCAAAAGTGGAGGATTCACAAGAGGAAATATTACCACCGGAGACATATAGACAGGTGAATGCACCATTATATTACCACCGGAGACATATAGACAGGTGAATGCACCATTATATTACCACCAGAGACATATAGACAGGTGAATGCACCATTATATTACCACCGGAGACATATAGACAGGTGAATGCACCATTATATTACCACCGGAGACATATAGACAGGTGAATGCACCATTATATTACCACCGGAGACATATAGACAGGTGAATGCACCATTATATTACCACCGGAGACATATAGACAGGTGAATGCACCATTAGACATATAGACAGGTGAATGGACCATTAGACATATAGACAGGTGAATGCACCATTAGACATATAGACAGGTGAATGCACCATTAGACATATAGACAGGTGAATGCACCATTAGAGACATATAGACAGGTGAATGCACCATTAGAGACATATAGACGGGTGAATGCACCATTAGACATATAGACAGGTGAATGCACCATTAGACATATAGACAGGTGAATGCACCATTAGACATATAGACAGGTGAATGCACCATTAGACATATAGAGCCCTATTAAGCAAGACGAAAAACCCATGCGGTAATACAGATTTCGCCCTCGCTCTGCGCCTTTTCGTATTATGGAAGCCGTGGTGAGCGCTCACTCATATGGAATACCACGTTCCTGCATAATTTAGCATTGGGGGAGTGTCCATATGTTAATTATTTTCGCTTTGCGCTAATTTGCTATTAAGCCCCTTGACCTAAAAACACTCAGCGCATACCGATTCCGCCTGGGTCTGACCACGTCTTAAAAGCAAAAAGCACTGTTTGATTTGACACTTGAGCGGCTCTGGAGTGCTGCTGGAGTGTTGCCATGTCTGCTGTTTATTATAAGCGGCTTCTTTTTCTGCAAAGATGCTTGTAAATATTGGTAGTTGTGGTTGCTTTTCTTGTTTCTAAAGTGCTTATTTGGGCTTTTCTCCTAATGTTGTTTAAACCAGTGATCCTCACACAGCGACATTCCCATGTCAAGGACCCCCAGATTAATGCATTTGCCCAACTAAGCCAGTGACCCCCATGACAGATTTGTGTTTTTAAATGTTTCAATAACATTTTTCAAAAATATTCCACAATTGTCACTTTTTTCAAAGATTACTTTTGAAAATAGCAGATCTACCAGCTCACAATGCATCACATTCATTCATTAAAACAATGAACTCTGACTGCAGGGGGATATATATTTATAATGATCATGATGTATCTGGAAATCACAATTAACACTCCAATAGCTTAAACAACTGTTTAGTGTAGTGTGACATTACATTTTCTTTCAGCAGGGCAGACAAGTCAGGACACAGTGGCTAGGAATCTCAGAATAGCCAGTGGCTTGATGACCACTAACAAATGGTTGGGTGTCGCTTGGTAGGCTTGCATGTTAGGACACCTACTGTGCCTCCTAGCACTGGGCTTCCTGGTGACCATATATGGGGACAATTTGGGACGAAGGGGGTTTGGGTAACCTGAGACCACCTTTGTCTCTGCTCTAAGTTGTATAAAGGTCTACAGAAAATGCCTAGTTAACGTGTGTTAGTCTGGAAGCCGAGAGGCTGAAGGATCCGTGGGGCTCTGTCCCCATGGCTGATGCTGTATTGAACTCTGCAAATAAAATGGAACTCCGGAACCTTCATCTGCCTGTCTCTGCTGTTGACTTCATGCTCCGTATTTTTGCCTGAGTATTTTCTAGTCTAAGTATTCAAAGGTCTGTGTATGGGCCTTTGATTATAGAACAGATTCTTCAAAGTGGTGCCGAGCTCGGTCGCGATGATGCATTTTTTGCGTCAGGCGAGAGACCCAGTGGACAATTGACAATTCAGTCTAATAGATATTTCGGTCGGCGATTTTTTGGACGGAGGAGAACGACGACGGCGCTGCAGTCGAACCGGCGAGACAATGGCGACGGCCTGCCCGGCGCGGTGGGGGGGGTTTCATTCATCACCACCACGACGGAGGCGGCCTGCACCGAGGAGCGGCGATGGGCAACGGCGTGATGCTCTCGGCGATCGTGACCAGAGGGCGATGGACAGCGGCTGGACGGCGGGGAGAGGGGTGCTACGGAGCACAGCGTGCCCCGGCCCGAGGGCGTTCGTCGGCGGTCAGCGGTCCAAGGGAGGCGATGGCCACTTCATTGACTCTTCACGGCGCGTCTCGACTCGACAGGCGGCGAGGCGTCGTGGTTTCGTTCCATTCAGCGGCTCGACAGAGCTGATCTACAAGCTCGCAACGCGGCGAATCGCAAGTTTCTGCCTCGCAGAGGCCTACAGGCTCCTGTGATGACACTGAATCACTTTCTCGTTTTTTAGTCATGTTGTATTATCATGACTGAAAGGGAGGAGGTGATGAAAGTGAATTCGGATCAGAATGAAAGTTTTCGGACAAAGGGCAACTCTCGACAACAGAGCGGCCTATGCCATGCGGTGCATAAGTGTACTGCATCACAAACCTCGTTTGGCCCGTGTGCGCTGACTGATGGACACTGACGAAGGTGAGACAAAAGGAGAAGAAACGTTACAGAAGATTCTATTATATCAGATGGATATCGTTCCATTTGATTCCAAATGTATGTTCACGTTTGTCTAGTTCAACATATAATGGGCATGTGTGTTGATTTTATGTGTCAGGTATTTAATTAGAGAAGTTGGCTTAATGGGGATGATATGCCTAAGGGAGATTTGGAGCTGAATAGAAATATTTACCGGAGTAAAATTAGTTAGATGTCTCTTTGTCAGGCGAAAGACAGCGCTCCTGTCGTACGCATAAGTATTAATCATCCTAATTGTGCATAACGTTCTTATTTTTGTTCGAATAAATTTGTGAATGGGAAAAGTCAACGAAAGTATTTCTGCTATGACATGTGGGGAAAACTCTAAAGTTATATAAATTACTCTAGGATTTTAACGTAAGTGAATAATAGTAGCATGCACGAGATCTGGAAAAACTTAGTTAGGGTTTATGGTCGTCGGTGGTAACAGTGCTGTTATTTGTACGAGCCTTGGGGAATCTAGAGTGTTGAAATAATTATAGATGATTTCTGCATGTCCTAAAAAGATGAGTTAACTAAACAAAAATGAATCATTTTATGAATGACTATGGTAAAATTTATCCTTAACATTAACTGATGCTAAGAGCATCAGATGTAAAGTTTGAAGAACTGTAACACACTTTGTATTCAATAATTGGGTGCTTTTGAGTTGAAGCAAAAGGGGTTGGATTAGACGGTGTATTGTGTTTAAGTGTCAGATAAATGTTTACGGGTTATAGTTTATGCCAATGATCATGTTTTGAGTTATGTAAAGGTTAAAAGTGTTGATTACAGTACAGAGAAGTTGTTAGTGTGTAAGAGAGATTCTTACTGTGGTTTTCGGGCTGGAATGTATTTTTTACTATTTACTTACTTACTTATTTTTATTCATTGTATTTCCTATGTAATGTTTTAGCCTGAAATTAAATTGAACACAGAAGGGAGTTCTATAAGCACACCGATGATAATACTGTAATGGAATGAGAACACTGGTAACGAGTTATGTGATTTGAATGCCTAGAAGTCTGCAAACCATTTTTGAATTCTACTGTAATTGTTGATTTCTTTGTGTCATATTTTTAATGTTCCAGTCAGTGCCAAAGGGAGGACGAGGGTCAATAATTGTGTTTCCATATTCGTTTTTATGAGGCATGGTTGCCTCAAAGGGAGGTCTGATGTATCTGGAAATCACAATTAACACTCCAATAGCTTAAACAACTGTTTAGTGTAGTGTGACATTACATTTTCTTTCAGCAGGGCAGACAAGTCAGGACACAGTGGCTAGGAATCTCAGAATAGCCAGTGGCTTGATGACCACTAACAAATGGTTGGGTGTCGCTTGGTAGGCTTGCATGTTAGGACACCTACTGTGCCTCCTAGCACTGGGCTTCCTGGTGACCATATATGGGGACAATTTGGGACGAAGGGGGTTTGGGTAACCTGAGACCACCTTTGTCTCTGCTCTAAGTTGTATAAAGGTCTACAGAAAATGCCTAGTTAACGTGTGTTAGTCTGGAAGCCGAGAGGCTGAAGGATCCGTGGGGCTCTGTCCCCATGGCTGATGCTGTATTGAACTCTGCAAATAAAATGGAACTCCGGAACCTTCATCTGCCTGTCTCTGCTGTTGACTTCATGCTCCGTATTTTTGCCTGAGTATTTTCTAGTCTAAGTATTCAAAGGTCTGTGTATGGGCCTTTGATTATAGAACAGATTCTTCAATCATTCTAACAATGTGCAAGAAAATATGTAAAAAGAAGGAAGAACTTTATATTTGTGGACAATCAAAATATGCTGGAAATTTTAATGTGGTGTCATTAAAAGGAATCTTGATATGGCAGACTCACTATCTAGAAAATAAAAACATGGCACTTCATTTAAAATAGGTTGTAGACCCCTGTTATATGCGATTCTTTTGGGAGTATGTTTATAGACCTATTTACTTGTTTCTATGACACATGGCAACAGCGAGTTTTCTGGCTTTGTCGTTGAGATTATAAAGGGTCATATATCGCTCATTTCTCAACCTTTTTTAGAAATTAAAACATCTCCATACTCATTGGGAGGTTTTCTTTCATACGCTGTATCACACCCGACTCAATTCTTCTTCAATAATATGCTACGAGCGAAGACCATAACATTGGGGCCGCAGCAATACGCATGGCGCACGTATGGCATTTCAACTCATTCCTTCGTCGTGACTCGAATGAAATAAAATAAAATAAACGTTATTTTACTGGTGTTTTTCAATAGAAACAAATAAAGAGCGTGTGTGCAACAGTCAGTGCATATACGTGCATGCACTATAGGCTATATTTCCTCCTTGTCGGGATGGTGAGCTGAGCTCTTCACAGCCCGTTTGTCTTTCATATTATTCTTATAATATTTGATATTATAAACACTCATGGTTCTCTCATTTCTCAACCGTTTTTTAAAATGTAAAAATCCCCATATTCCTTAGGAATCTTGCTTTCATTCGCTGTATGGTACATGGTTCTATTTTTATCGAATTAAACAATATCAAACGAACTTGTATGTTCGGGGGTTAGACGATTCTGGGAACATTACGCATGGATTGCCAATTTGCCAGCCAATGCTGCGTATCTACTCGCAGTTCCATTCCGATCTGAAAGGTATAGGTAGGTGCCATTTCAAAGTCTTAGTTATTCATTTATGAATCAAATCAACTAGAATAAAGATTTTTACAGCTGTTTTTCATGCTTAGAACAGAAACAAATTAAGTGACGATGTGCGTATATCTCCCTCCCTTAGCATATGGCTGCGCCGCTGTAATGACTTTCCAATGAAAACTGCAAGTTACTTAACAAAATAGAGACATAGGCCTACAAGCTATGCACATCATGGCTGTGACAGCTTGTGGATCTGTTCTTTGGAGGCATAAAGGTGACAGCATGCAGTGCAATATGAATAATTAACCCAAATGTGACAAAGTCATGTCATGTCTATGGTGCCAGTCTGCAGAAATGTAATACCACTTGCCGAAAAGGGCGCATCATCAGCTGGTGTCGTAAAGAGAATAGTACGGACATGTTCATTGGGTAAGCCTCAAAACTCCCTTAAACACTCCCATGACTAATTCAAGGCCGTTTTGCTCACACCACGGGGTGTCGAAAGCGCTTCTTACCTGGCCCATAATTGTAATATGACATTGCACCCGCCCCCACGTCTTAAAAACTGTAAAATTATATGTAATTAGATTCCACTTGCTTAATAGGGCCCATAGACAGGTGAATGCACCATTAGACATATAGACGGGTGAATGCACCATTAGACATATAGGGCCCTATTAAGCAAGTGGAATCTAATTACATATAATTTTACAGTTTTTAAGACGTGGGGGCGGGTGCAATGTCATATTACAATTATGGGCCAGGTAAGAAGCGCTTTCGACACCCCGTGGTGTGAGCAAAACGGCCTTGAATTAGTCATGGGAGTGTTTAAGGGAGTTTTGAGGCTTACCCAATGAACATGTCCGTACTATTCTCTTTACGACACCAGCTGATGATGCGCCCTTTTCGGCAAGTGGTATTACATTTCTGCAGACTGGCAACATAGACATGACATGACTTTGTCACATTTGGGTTAATTATTCCTATTGCACTGCATGCTGTCACCTTTATGCCTCAAAAGAACAGATCCGCAAGCTGTCACAGCCATGATGTGCCTAGCTTGTAGGCCTATGTCTCTATTTTGTTAAGTAACTTGCAGTGTTCATTGGAAAGTCATTACAGCGGCGCAGCCATATGCTAAGGGAGGGAGATATACGCACATCATCACTTCATTTGTTTCTGTTCTAAGCATGAAAAACAGCTGTAAAAATCTTTATTCTAGTTCATTTGATTCATAAATGAATAACTAAGCCTTTGAAATGGCACCTACCTATACCTTTCAGATCGGAATGGAACTGCGAGTAGATACGCAGCATTGGCTGGCAAATTGGCAATCCATGCGTAATGTTCCCAGAATCGTCTAACCCCCGAACATACAAGTTCGTTTGATATTGTTTAATTCGATAAAAATAGAACCATATACCATACAGCGAATGAAAGCAAGATTCCTAAGGAATGTGGGGATTTTTACATTTTAAAAAACGGCTGAGAAATGAGAGAACCATGAGTGTTTATAATATCAAATATTATAAGAATAATATGAAAGACAAACGGGCTGTGAAGAGCTCAGCTCACCATCCCGACAAGGAGGAAATATAGCCTATAGTGCATGCACGTATATGCACTGACTGTTGCACACACGTTCTTTATTTGTTTCTATTGAAAAACACCAGTAAAATAACGTTTATTTTATTTTATTTCATTCGAGTCACGACGAAGGAATGAGTTGAAATGCCATACGTGCGCCATGCGTATTGCTGCGGCCCCAATGTTATGGTCTTCGCTCGTAGCATTTTATTGAAGAAGAATTGAGTCGGGTGTGATACAGCGTATGAAAGCTAACTTCCCAGTGATTATGGAGATGTTTTATTTTTTTTAAAAGGTTGAGAAATGAGCGATATATGACCCTTTACAATCTAAACGTTTGAACAGAAAGCCGTCCCTCTGTTGCAACAGGAGACGAGCTGTTGCCATGTCTCATAGAAACAAGTAAATAGGTCTATAAACATACTCCCTAAAGAATCGCATATAACAGGGGTCTGCAACCTATTTTAAATGAAGTGCCATGTTTTTATTTTCTAGATAGTGAGTCTGCCATATCAAGATTCATTTTAATGACACCACATTAAAATTTCCAGCATATTTTGATTGTCCACAAATACATAATGAATAAAGTTCTTCCTTCTTTTTACATATTTTCTTGCACATTGTTATAATGATCATTATAAATATATATCCCCCTGCAGTCAGAGTTCATTGTTTTAATGAATGAATGTGATGCATTGTGAGCTGGTAGATCTGCTATTTTCAAAAGTAATCTTTGAAAAAAGTGACAATTGTGGAATATTTTTGAAAAATGTTATTGAAACATTTAAAAACACAAATCTGTCATGGGGGTCACTGGCTTAGTTGGGCAAATGCATTCATCTGGGGGTCCTTGACATGGGAATGTCGCTGTGTGAGGATCACTGGTTTAAACAACATTAGGAGAAAAGCCCAAATAAGCACTTTAGAAACAAGAAAAGCAACCACAACTACCAATATTTACAAGCAACTTTGCAGAAAAAGAAGCCGCTTATAATAAACAGAAAACAGACATGGCAACACTCCAGCAGCACTCCAGAGCCGCTCAAGTGTAAAATGAAACAGTGCTTTTTGCTTTTAAGACGTGGTCAGACCCAGGCGGAATCGGTATGCGCTGAGTGTTTTTAGGTCAAGGCGCTTAATAGCAAAATAGCGCAAAGCGAAAATAATTTACATATGGACACTCCCCCAATGCTAAATTATGCAGGAACGTGGTATTCCATATGAGTGAGCGCTCACCACGGCTTCCATAATAGGAAAAGGCGCAGAGCGAGGGCAAAAACTGTATTACCGCATGGGTTTTTCCACTTGCTTAATAGGGCTCATAGACAGGTGAATGCACCATTAGACATATAGACAGGTGAATGCACCATTAGAGACATATAGACAGGTGAATGCACCATTAGACATATAGACAGGTGAATGCACCATTAGACATATAGACAGGTGAATGCACCATTAGACATATAGACAGGTGAATGCACCATTAGACATATAGACAGGTGAATGCACCATTAGACATATAGACAGGTGAATGCACCATTAGACATATAGACAGGTGAATGCACCATTAGACATATAGACAGGTGAATGCACCATTAGACATATAGACAGGTGAATGCACCATTAGAGACATATAGACAGGTGAATGCACTATTAGACATATAGACAGGTGAATGCACCATTAGACATAGACAGGTGAATGCACCATTAGACATATAGACAGGTGAATGCACCATTAGACATATAGACAGGTGAATGCACCATTAGACATATAGACAGGTGAATGCACCATTAGACATAGACAGGTGAATGCACCATTAGACATAGACAGGTGAATGCACCATTAGACATAGACAGGTGAATGCACCATTAGAGACATATAGACAGGTGAATGCACCATTAGACATATAGACAGGTGAATGCACCATTAGACATATAGACAGGTGAATGCACCATTAGACATATAGACAGGTGAATGCACCATTAGACATATAGACAGGTGAATGCACCATTAGACATATAGACAGGTGAATGCACCATTAGACATATAGATGGGTGAATGCACCATTAGAGACATATAGACAGGTGAATGCACCATTAGACATATAGACAGGTGAATGCACCATTAGAGACATATAGACAGGCACCATTAGTATAGCAATGTTCATGTTGTAGAACAGACCGAGTTAATAACAAGAAGCAGCAGAGATTCACATTGGTAGGTTACCAATATTGGGTATATCCTCTCCGTCTAAATACAGAGATTCATACAGTCAGTTTTTTATTATTCTATCCGGTTATCTGAACCCAAATAATCAATATATTTCCCAAGCAGTTATCAAAAACATGATCTTTTTACAGTATGGAACATTCACATTTTGTGTGAAATTTTAAATGGCATCACTAAACCGATAAAATTGTATTCGCCCAATCGATGGTTGCATGAATATTGTCACCGCTAGTGTTTACTGTTTATATGTATATATCGTTGCCCATGTAGGTGACAGCCTTGTTGGAGCTGGTGAAATCATGCAGTGAAAGCATTCCTGAGGCTGCTGCTCTGTACTATGACGAGATGGCCAACCTGGTCCTCACCTGTAACCTGGACCCTACCGTGCAGGTGTGTTTGAGATACAAGCTTACTGTAACCTGGACCCTACCGTGCAGGTGTGTTTGAGATACAAGCTTACTGTAACCTGGACCCTACCGTGCAGGTGTGTTTGAGATACAAGCTTACTGTAACCTTGGACCCTACCGTGCAGGTGTGTTTGAGATACAAGCTTACTGTAACCTGGACCCTACCGTGCAGGTGTGTTTGAGATACAAGCTTACTGTAACCTGGACCCTACCGTGCAGGTGTGTTTGAGATACAAGCTCTGTAACCTGGACCCTACCGTGCAGGTGTGTTTGAGATACAAGCTCTGTAACCTGGACCCTACCGTGCAGGTGTGTTTGAGATACAAGCTCTGTAACCTGGACCCTACCGTGCAGGTGTGTTTGAGATACAAGCTTACTGTAACCTGGACCCTACCGTGCAGGTGTGTTTGAGATACAAGCTTACTGTAACCTGGACCCTACCGTGCAGGTGTGTTTGAGATACAAGCTTACTGTAACCTGGACCCTACCGTGCAGGTGTGTTTGAGATACAAGCTTACTAAAGCATACGCAATTAATTGGTCTATTCGTGCGGCTTGGCTCCTTTAGAGAGTGATTTGTCTAGAAGAAGGTCTTTGTGTGTGTCACACACACAGGGGTAAGTAGCGGCACTAGGCATGTAACGATATATCGTATATCGATATTATATCCCGATGATGTATCGATTTATTAAAAATTAATATCGATTAGGGGGGCTAGTGTGTTATATGAAATGTGAGCTGTAATCATATTCCATCATATTCACATGCTTTTGGAGAGAAATGAGACAGACTCCATGCAGTCACTTTCAGTAGTAAAGGCCTGCAGAGGGGAGCTGTAGTGTCTGTACCCAGGTGATGGTCGTTATTGATGCTCATTAATACATCAAGGAAGGCAATTATGTTTCTGCACTGTCAAATAGGTCTACATCTATCCTAAGATGCCATCAAAGAAAAGAAGAAATGTTAACTCGAGCTAGGTTTAAACATGAAAGCATGTTTACAGTTGTTGCACAGAAATTGAGTCATTTTACATGAAAAGTAATGCTACTTTTGCAATGTAGTTAAATACAATTTGTGAAAAAAGCTTGGGGGAAAGATAAATCATTAAAAATAAATCACACCCGTGTGAACTGAGTGGTGCAGTGACGTCACACACTAACCATAGCAACCATGCTCACCCGTACGTGGCCCCACATACAGGTACACACATACACGGACACATACAGACAAAGCTGGTTGTTGGAATGGTTTGCACCACTCAAAAAAGATTTATCGGTCATTTGTCTGGAAAATAAATGTCGTGAAAAATCGTATCGTGAATCTCATATCGTGATACGTATCGTATCGTGAGTTGAGTGTATCGTTACATGCCTAAGCTGCACATATCTCGTGCACATTACCAGTAGGCCGTAGGGCATAGATGACTGACGTCACATTCTGACTGAGGCTGGCCAAATGAAGTCTGACATTCGTCTATGAGATGATTAGATTTTTTTATTCATAACCTCCTGTGAGCTGACATTTTAAATCAGTCTTGTAGACATCAGACTGCACACTGACAGAGGGCAGCTGCTGCATGATTAAGCACTTTATTCCTGTCCTCTCTGTCCCCGGCCAACAGGAGTTGATAGGGAAGAGTGTACTGGATGACTTCCAGGAGGACTTCGTGGTGGATCTGGGCCCAGAGATCAGCAGGTGTGTTATTACTGTAACTATGCAGCATGAATCAACAATCATTTTATGCCCCAAAATGCTGGTTGGTGTTTTTTTGTTTTTGTTTTAGATCACTGGTTCTCATCTTACATTTAAAGTAACATTTAACATTTTACAGTGTAGAATTGGGGTTCCTAGAGATACACAAAATAATGGTATCAAATGAGGGTCTGTGTGGCCTAATTATGCATATCAAAATTGGGGTCCTTGCAATGAAATAGGTTGAGAAGCACTGGTTTAGATTAGTGGTTTTCAACCAGTGGGCTGGGGACCACCAGTGGGCCGTGGACCACCAGTGGTCCTTGTCTCCTTGAAGGGGTTCCAGGTGGTCCCCAGCTAAATGATGGACTGATGGAGAGTTGGTAACCCAATGGACCCTTATAGATCTTTAACTCTTGAGAGCGTAAAATGAAACCAAATGAACCCATAAGGCTCCTCGCTCCTCCCTCCCTGTAATGACCTTCCTTGTGTCTGTGTCACAGTTCCTCGCTCCTCCCTCCCTGTGTAATGACCTTCCTTGTGTCCGTGTCACAGCTCCTCGCTCCTCCCTGCCTCCCGTAATGACCTTCCTTGTGTCCGTGTCACAGCTCCTCGCCTCTCCCTCCCTGTAATGACCTTCCTTGTGTCCGTGTCACAGCTCCTCGCTCCTCCCTCCCTGTAATGACCTTCCTTGTGTCCGTGTCACAGCTCCTCGCTCCTCCCTCCCTGTAATGACCTTCCTTGTGTCCGTGTCACAGCTCCTCGCTCCTCCCTCCCTGTAATGACCTTCCTTGTGTCCGTGTCACAGCTCCTCGCTCCTCCCTCCCTGTAATGACCTTCCTTGTGTCCGTGTCACAGCTCCTCGCCTCTCCCTCCCTGTAATGACCTTCCTTGTGTCCGTGTCACAGCTCCTCGCTCCTCCCTCCCTGTAATGACCTTCCTTGTGTCCGTGTCACAGCTCCTCGCTCCTCCCTGCCTCCCGTAATGACCTTCCTTGTGTCCGTGTCACAGCTCCTCGCTCCTCCCTCCCTGTAATAATGACCTTCCTTGTGTCTGTGTCACAGTTCCTCGCCCCTCCCTCCCTGCCTGTAATGACCTTCATTGTGTCCGTGTCACATCTCCTCGCCCCTCCCTGCCTGTAATGACCTTCCTTGTGTCCATGTCACATCTCCTCGTCCCTCCCTGTAATAATGACCTTCCTTGTGTCCGTATCACAGCTCCTCACTCCTCCCTGTAATGACCTTCCTTGTGTCTGTGTCCCAGCTCCTCGCTCCTCCCTGCCTGTAATGACCTTCCTTGTGTCCGTGTCACAGCTCCTCGCTCCTCCCTGCCTGTGTGCTTTACAACCTGGATGAGGATGACGAGAGTCAGGGAGGCATCGCCATCAACCTCCTGCCTCTTCTGGCTGACGGCCACAAGTCAGTCACCACAATGTCTTTTTTATTTGAATATATATATATACACACACACACACACACACACACACACACACACACACGTGTGTGTGTTTGGTGAGAAACAAGGGTAGTTATTAGGCATCGCGATATATCAATATTATATCCCGACGATATGTATTGATTTATTGTTTATTTATTGTCTTGCAGGCGGGTGTCTCCTCTCTGTCTGTCTCCGTTCTTCCGGCTGCTCAGGCTGTGTGAGGAGAAAGAACACCAGGGAGACCTGGAGGAAGTCGACGCCTTGCTTGGTGAGGAAGAAAGACCTTATGATGAACGACTGCTGCGTTTGATACCAGTGTGTTGAAAATGTTTTGGAATGAAAATCATTTTATTTATTTTTTGCTTTAACCCCTGATAACTACAACATGATGAGTACTTGGGGTATCTACAGTAAGCCATGATTAGAGAAGAAAAGATAATACAAAAAATATGATCTGGCCAATATGAACAGACTTCAATTTGTTCGTATAAGTTCAGAGGAGAAAGTTGTAAACCATGCAGGTGAGTATTTGTCCCAAAGTACCTCTGTATTTAATAGAAAACTGACCATGACTCGTGTGATAAAGGGGTGGGCTGGGGGGAAAGGGAGGGGGTGGGGAGGGAGGGGGGGGTGAAGATGTGTAGCCTGTCATTGTTGTCATTGGCACAGCTATATAAAGTAATGTGTTGTGCATCACAGGCTGCCCCCTGGTGTTGACACATATGGACGTAATAGAGAAAGTGGAGAGTCTGTCCAAAGCCGAGAGAGAGTTCCTCTGTATGTTGCTCTTTCACACCATCAACTGGTTCAGAGAGGTAATTGCATAACATTTTGTGTCACAAAACAGTTATACAGTCATACAGTCCCATTGTTATTTCAGTGTACTGTACATGCATTTGTTTTGTGTGTGTTTATGCAGGTTATAAATGCCTTCTGCCGGCAAAAAGAGACAGAGATGAAGATCAAAGTGATGACTCGCCTACAGAACATCACCTACCTCCAGAGTCTGTTAGAAAAAGCTTTGGCAGGTATAATACGTCTCTGAAGCAACAGACCAGCAGCGCTGGACTGGGGGATGTGGAAATAATGAACTTACCCTGATGTCTTGACGTACTATCCTCTATATTTACAGTTGTTCCCAAACCTTTCAGGTCGAGACCCAAAAGGGAGATTAGACGTTTGCCCCGGGACCCAAACTAGTGAAAATAGCAGATCTACAAGCACACAACGCATCACATCGCACCGCTTTATGAGCTTGTAGATCGGCTATTTTCACTACTACTTTTTTTTTTACATTTATTTATTGAAATTATTTTATTTTGTTATTTTAGTTATCAAATACTTTTGAAAAATATTGGAATTGTTTTGAATTGATGAAACGTGATTTTCTTTTTCGTTTACATTTTTTGATTTGTTTTAGGAAATTAAAAATATATATATATATTTGCGACCCAACCTTGGGTCCTGACCCACTGTTTGGGAAACGATGCTCCATTAACACATTTGTGTTTCAGCGACACCCGGCTTCATTCCCCCTCTCGCTAACTTCGATGGAGAAAGCTCAGAAGGAGTCACTGTCCCCGCCGCCTCAACAGCTCCTCAGAGCAAGCCCAAGAAAGGTAGCCCGGCTCATTCAACTATCTGTGTCGACATAATAATGCTTGCATGTAGAGAACACCTGCACATTAGAGCATTAACCAACTAGTCGACTAGTAAATCCACTAGTCGACCTTGTTGGTACTAGTTGACTAGTTTTTTTTCAATTTTTTAGGCCTCAAGATCAGGTAGATTATAGTTATAGTCACCCAGTTTTTTTTTTTTTTTTTTTTTTACATAAAAGGTAGTTAAACAACTAGTCGACTAGTAAACTAGTCAACTAGTAAAAATCACACCCGTGTGAACTGAATGGTGCAAGGTCTTATATAGTCTGATCAGCTATGTCAGTGACGTCACACACTAACCATAGTAACCATGCTCACCTTTGCACGGACACGTACACAAACATAGATACAGACAAAGCTGGTTGTTGGAGTGGTTTGCACCACTCAAAAATGACTAGAAGTCATTTTTGTCATATCGTGTGCATTATGGTCATGTCATGTGGTGAATGGTGTCCTGGAACGCTGAGAACGGGGAAATAAGGGACAATTGTGTGTTTCTCTCCCTTTTTGGCTCTTTTTAGAGAGAAAGAAGAGGAAAGCACCCGCTAAGACTTCTCCAGGAAACGGCAGCTCTCAGCTGGAGGAAGGAACTGAGGCGGATGAAGGCCTGCAGGTAAACATTTTGTTATTGCGTTATTTATTTATCTAGCCTTTTTAATGCTCATTAACCCATTCTGAACGGGAACCCCTTTTGCTGTTCTAAGCATTATGTTATGCTTTTTTTTTTTTTTTTAATGTTTTTTTTGTGGCTTTCGCCTTTATTTTATTTTTTTATGGAGGGACAGACAGTAGGCTGACAGGAAATGGGGAGAGAGATGGGGGAAGACATGCAGTAAAGGCCGTCGGGATCGGGAGTCGAACCCGCGGCACACTGCCAGACTGGATTGCCAGCCAAGGTGCCTGGACCACTGAGCCATGGCCCAGGCCATTATGTTATGCTTTAGCTGTTGAAAAAAAAAAGCAGATCTAAAAGCAGAAAAAAAGCAGAAAAAGCAGATCTACAAGCTCATAGCGCGGCACCGAGTGCCGCGCTACGAGCTTGTAGGTCTGCTATTTTTTTAAAATCGTGAAAATGTGGTGCAAATCTTTGAATATATATTCTTACAGAGCGAACGTTTTCAACTCAAATCTTTGCTTCTGGGGTAGTCCCTGGAACAACATATTTTCAGATGGGGGTCTGCAGCCAAATACAGACAATTCTGGGGGTCCTTGACATGAAAATGTTTGAAAACCACTGACATAGAAACAGGTTTTTCAGAAAAGGATTTAGAAGGCATTTGTAGAATCGTCGTGAGGTCTAAATGGGTTAAACGTGCTGTTACATCCGTGCTCGTTGTGCCTCTCCAGGAGCAGCCGGAGAAGGAGAAGGATGCCCCGGAGAAGGAGAAGGAGCAGCCGGAGAAGGAGAAGGAGGCGCGGCATGGGGTCAGCGGCCTGGCGGGCTACCGGCCTTTCTTCAGAGAGCTGGACGTGGAGGTGCTCAGCGTGCTGCAGTGTGGCCTGCTCTCCCGGTCACTGCTGGACAGCGAGCAACACACCAACGTAAGGCCACAGAACCCCATGCCCATTTTAGAAGAACCACTTTTCATTACCATTAAATCCTATGGCTGCCTTCTTCTTCTGTCTCATGCTCCACATGCAAAAACAAAACAAAACATACAAGCTCTCTTCGGTATCTTCATGTAAACTTTGCTTTTCGGTGCCGTCCAGGCGCGAGAGGAAGTTCTGCTGGGTCCCGCTGAGCTGCTCTTCCTGCTGGAGGACATGCTTCGCAAACTGGAGTTCAGCCTGCCGGCCTCGCTGGCCAAGAGAACCCCTTTCCTCAAGGTACAGATGCAAGCCCCTAGTGCAAACGGTACCGGGCCAAACAGGCTGCTTCCCTTTACTGTCAGCTGATCGCAGTGTTGTGTTCGTCGACTAAAACTAAGACGAAAAATGTTCGTCGACTACCTTTTTTTACTGACGAAAACTAAATGGAAACTACATGAAAACTAATCTATGATGACTAAAACTAAGACTAAATATACTGACAATTTCGTCAACAAATAAAAACTAGACTAAAATGTTAGGAAGGGACTATAGTGGACAAGAGATCCAGTATAGACGAATCCAGAAACGGGTCTCATGGTCGCAGCTTACGTATTTCCTGTAGGCAGACTCGACATAGCTGCGGGGTTTAAACCCTCAGCAGGCGCACCTTTTCTACTACAGTGAACGGCAGAGTGACTGATGTTAGTCTGCCTCAAACGTTACTCTTTTACCTGCTTTTTACTAACACTAACATTACAAAGATGCCCAGAACATCAGGATGAACCTGTGTAGTTTATGGCTGCTCCAACAGTAGTGGCAACATTAAAAAAAAAAAAACGGAATGTCAAAATATCCACCGCGGTGGCTGAGACCAGAGCCATTGAGTAATGTTTGAGACGAAGCAGTGAAACGTCCTGAAAGATACATAACGTCAGTCTTACCCAATACCCAATCTTTCTGTTTTATGAACACAAGGCTGCTGTACTTTATACCTCATACTAAGCATTTAAAGTATGAGGTATAAAGTACAGCAGCCTTGTGTTCAACAATCAAACGGAACTTCCTTTTCCCTCAAACCGGAAGAACCATTCCTCAATGGCTCTGGTCTCAGCCACCGCGGTGGATATTTTGACATTCCGTTTTTTTATTTTTTGGAATGTTGCCACTACTGTTGGAGCAGCCATAAACAACACAGGTTCATCCCGATGTTCTGGGCATCTTTGTAATGTTAGTGTTAGTAAAAAGCAGGTAAAGGAGTAACGTTTGAGGCAGACTAACATCAGTCACTCTACCGTTCACTGTAGTAGAAGACGTGCGGGTTTACCCCGCAGCTACGTCAGCTCCGCCTACAGGAAATACGTGAATACATGAGACCCGTTTCTGGATTCGTCTATAAGTAATTTTACACTTGGTTGCATGCTGAAAATAGCAGATCTACAAGCTCACAACGCGTCGCGCTGTGACGCGTTGTGGGCTTGTAGATCGGCTATTTTCAGCTAGTGAAAAAAACAGTCATTACGACGGCATCAAGGCCCGCCTAAACACATTTTGTTCGACTAAATCAACTGTAGATTTAGGCGACTAAAATCGTATATTTAGTCGACTAAACTAGACGGGCGACTAAAATGTGATTAAAACTCATTCCATGCCACGTGACGCCTTTGGACGCCTCCCCTTTATAACTAAGTGAAAACTATTCAAGAGACTAGGACTAAAACTAAAATCAAAACTTGCTGCCAAAAACAACACTGGCTGACCGTGATGTGGCCTTGTTGTGCAGGTGAAGACGGACAAGAGCGTGGGTTTCTCCCACCTCCAGCAGAGGAGCTCCAAGGAGATCGCCGGCTGCTGCGTAGAGCTGCTTCCCACCCTCTGTTCACACCTGGAGAACTGCCACAACCACTTCCAGGTACACCTACTGTGTAGCCTGGGCACCATTCCATTACGGGTTTATGAACCGGTCGGGAACGGATGATATCGCTACGTCATGTTGTAGTCATTGTTTTGTAGTTATCAATCTTCCGGAACTTCCTTTTCCCTCAAACTGATTTTTCTCAATAAAAGCTGCAGGCTATACGAGAGCTTTTATTGTTATTCTTCCGGTTTGAGGGAAAAGGAAGTTCCGTTTGATTGTTCCTGCCTGATGACTACAAAACAATGACTACAACATGACGTAACGATATCATCCGCTCCAGACCGGTTCACACGGCACCTTTGTAACAGAGACCAGGCTTTCCTCCGAGGTGGAAAGCCTGGTGAGGCGAGGTTACCTACTGTGAAACTGCCAAGGATGCTGGGTTCTATTTCATCCACTGCCAATGTTGTGCATCTGGTTAAATTGCAAATGCAATACAATTTCACATTTAAGCTGTGTGTGTGTGTGTGTGTGTGTGTGTGTGTGTGTGTGTGTGTGTGTGTGTGTGTGTGTGTGTGTGTGTGTGTGTGTGTGTGTGTGTGTGTGTGTGTGTGTGTGTGTGTGTGTGTGTGTGTGTGTGTGTGTGTGTGTGTGTGTGTGTGTGTGTGTGTGTGTGTGTGTGTGTGTGTGTGTGGTTTAAAAGTACCACAGCCCCTGTATGGTGTGCGTGCATGACGTGTGTGCGAAGGCATCTGCTCAATCCGGCGAACGAAGCACTTGCTTAACTACTAAAACGTGAGGGTTAGGGTCTAACCCTAACCCTCACGTGACAGCACAGGCATTAACATGGTGTCAACGATAGAACTGGCTGACAGCGTCTACCAGAATCTCCTGGTAGGCCAGTAGGGACCTACTGGGCCCAGACGAATGGGTGACAATTCATGACAACTTGACAATTCAATGGATTGATAAGGTGGGGATCGGGTGACTAAAAATAGTGTTGGTGTGGTGGCGCTGTGCCACTGTCGTTTCTTTGTATTATTAGAAACTCGTATTCATTTATTCTGCATTTATGATAACAGACCCTGCTCTCTAACAACGACGGAGTGGTGGATGGCCCGTCTACAGACGTTCAGGAGCATCAGCTGCTGTCCTCGGCCTACCGGCTGCTCCTGCAGATCCTCAACACCACGTTCAGCTGGTGAGGAGACGTACTGGACCATTCTGTCACATTATAGCATTGGATTTGTATTTATTTAAATGAGCATAATGTCGTTGCTGTCCGGAAGAAACCACCTAACTCTATTTTAGAGGTTTAAGATTTTTTTCATAAATCAATGCTATTGAAAACCACCTAACTCCATTGGATCCTCAAACTATCTGCCAAACCAGCTAACTCCATCCGTTTAGCCATGTTCTTTTTTTAATCTTTTTTCATAAATCAGTGCTATTGAACATCCTTTATACGTCTGTGTTGGTTAAAAATATATTGAACCAATGAAAAGCATTAAAAACGCTTTGACAAAAACCTCCTAACTCCACTTGAGCGGGATGTTTTTTCATATCCTGAAACATGAACATTTTGGTGGTTTCTTCCAGACAGCAGATATAGTGTATTTATCATTATCAATGATGTGTGTGTGTCTGTCTGTCTCTGTGTGTCTCTGTCTCTCAGGTCTGGGTTTTCCCAGCCAGGCCAGCGCAGCTTACTAAAGAGTGCTCTGGGAGTTCTGTCTGGACGACTTAAAGAAGTGAGCACTGAACGTACCCTGGAGCAACTTATAAAGTGAGTGATGAAGGTTTGAAGTCCAGAGGATTATATGGCATGTACTGTACCTGGATATGTACTGTACCCGGTCTTACAAGCATACATTCCAGCTATGTTAAAAAGCAACATGGAATGAATGCAATTTACAATTTGGGTAGACGCTCTTAATCCAGAGCGATTTACGGTAAGCAAAGAACAACACATGGTAATACATCAAATACATACAAATAGTCATCAAGAATCATAAGCAAGCTAAGAACCTAGCATCTGTCTAACAGTAGAATATCTGTGCAGTGAAGCTATATACATTATAGAGTGTTATGTCTACATAAAATGCTATGTAAATTACATAAATGTAGGCTTTGCATACGCCTGTGAGGTCGTCGAGGCTAGGGCAAGTGCTACAGGCTAAGATGGAGTCTGAAGAGGTGAGTTTTCAGACTACTGCGGAAGATTGGGAGTGAGTCTGCAGTTCTGATTGCGAAGTTCATTCCATAGTTTTGGAGCCATGAAGGGAGAAGAGTCTGGGACGTGTGGAGCGTTGTCCCGGCTGTTCTAGTGAATGTTCTGCCTGCCTCCCTGTGTTGGCTGATCTGAGCGAGCAGGGAAGGGGGTTGTTAACCTGACTCCGCCAGATTGCGGCAGTATTGAGTTCACAAGTTCCCTCCTCCTGCCTGGATCTGGGCTCTCTCACGCAGAAACGATAAACCGGAAGCAGCGGGACAAAAATGATGATATCCCCATAATAATTTCGAGTTGTAGTCCTGTTAGGTTGTGTTTACATTTGCACTGTGGCAGCGCTTCGATACGTCACCAGTATCGCGTTGATCCCGCCTCTAGCGGCCGCATACGGCCGCATATCTCTCCGGTCAGAAATTGTCCGGAGTGCATCGTCTCTGCCCGAGAGGGACCAGATGGGAGCAGGAGGAGGAACTCACTGCTGCCACCAGCTGGTGGAGTCAGGTTAGGGGGTTGTAGGGTTGAAGATATGGGGTCCGGTGCCATACCTTTGGTTGCTTTGTAGACCAGCATCAGAGTTTTGCAATGCAAATAATAATGCATTGATACTGTACTGTATATCAATAGATCATCAACAAATCATCAGTGTTGTTTAGACTAGTAGAGATTAGCTAATGGCTGCAGTACTTGGATTTTTCTGTCTAAAGGTCTTTTTACACGGGGAGTAATTTATGTGCTTTAGTAATCCATTTTCACTGCCTGCCTGGCACGCTGCCAGAGTTGAACTGAAACTGATGAACGATACGTTGTGTAAGCACCACACACTCTGCAGTCCAGCTGTGTGAGCCTGTGTCAGAGCACACACACACACACACGCACACACACACGCACACACACACACACACACACACACACACACACACACACACACACACACACACACACACGGGGAGAGAGATCTCCGTCTCGTTGCGAATACGATTTTTGTATAGCTCAAGCGGCTGTTGACATATGAACTGGAAAAAAAGGATGATGAACAAAAAATCACACCCGTGTGAACTGAGTGGTGCAACTCCCCTCTCTCCCACCAGCACTAGTATGATCACATGCCTGCTGTTTCATTAGCATCGCAGTAATGATGGACTTGTTTGTGCTTTTTTTTTAGGGACAGCTTTCAGTACCTGCTGAACTTCCGCAGCACGGTGCCCTGTCTGAGCACAGCGCTGTGTCTCTCCCGGCTGCTCTCTACCGTGGCGGAGAGAGGAGGGAACCCCACCGCCTTCAGAGAGCAGACCGGTCAGCATCACACAGCCACATGATGCTACTAAATACACTTACAGTATATCATACAGTATAACCACATGCTATTACCTCAGCTAAATCCACTTATCTAAATCCACTTATCCCATTTTGGACGGGAACCCCTGTTTCAAGCATTATGTTATACTTTAGCTATTTTTGAAAAATCTTGAAATTTGTGGCGCAAATCTTTGAATATATATTCTTTCAGAGCGAACGTTTTTAACTCAAATCTTTGCTTCTGGGGGTCCCTGGAACTACATATTTTCAGATGGGGGTCGGCGGCCAAATACAGATAATTCTGGGGGTCCTTGACATGAAATAGTTTGAGAGCCACTGATATGGAAACATAGGTTTTTCAGAAAACTGATTTAGAAGACATTTGTAGAATCGTTCCCAGGTCTAAATGGGTTAACTAATCTTGTGCTCGCTGATGGACTGTTAATTTTACCAAGATTGATTTTTTTCCTCCCGCCGTAGCATCCCTGGCACGGCGTTTCCTGGGCCAAGAGTGGGTGACCGCCGGTGGGGAGAGAGAGCGAGGAACCAAGTTTAACGAGGGCCTTAAGACTCTGCTCAGGTGTGTTTTTTTTCTTTCATTTTTATCCCACGATTTTGTAACCCATTTTTCACCCCTGTGTAAATTATCTAACGTGATCCTGGGCTCTACACACCCTCCGCCAACCTGGGGAGAGCAACGGACTTGAACTCATGCTTCCTTCATGCCTGAGTGTCCAAGTCGCTCCTTTACACCTGAGAGGGGGGAGTTTCCCTGGTTGGACGTAGCGCGTGGAAGGAACACGTTATTCCAACCAGTTCCTTTCCCCTCCATCAGGCGCCACCGGCTGGCCAGGGGGAGGCAGTTTAGAGTCCAGGATTACTGCATGTTTTTTGTGAGGGTACCTACACCTACCCAGGTGTGTTTTCTAAATCTATATCTGTATCAGAGAATACCCGCCACCGCCTGACATTGTCCACAAAAGTTGTAAGTTATAATGCTACATAGCACAAACATGTGTTGTGTTCAAGGGGGGTTTCATAAGTTGGTAAGAATACGAATGATTTGAATGATAATTGTGTCATGATGCCACCTAGTGGCCCTTCCTTTACAGCAGTCATGACAATACTCCCAAGTAAAAATGTTTTTAGTACATACAACAATACATACAGTAGTAGTTACAGGCATTGCTGGATGTATGTATAGTGTATACATCATAGATTAAACCCATTTTGGGCGGGAACCCCTTTTGGTGTTTTAAGCATTACGTTATACTTTAGCTATTGAAAAATAGCAGATCTACAAGCTCATAGCGCGCCACCGAGTGGCGCGCTATGAGCTTGTAGGTCTGCTATTTTTGAAAAATCGTTAAAATATTTATTTCAGAAAACTTGAGGATTTAGAAGATTTTTTGAGGTCAGGCCTAAATGGAATAACAACAAAACAAAGCATTGGGTACAAGCAAGTGGTTCCCCCCCCCCCACCACCCCTTTTCCCCTCACTGTATGTTTCTTTTCCCTTTTTTACCTCCTTTATGATGTATTCATGTTCTGTTCTTTGGCTATATATAAGTGTCTATTTGTACGTCTCTAAATGTTTTGACGAATTGAACAAGGTGGACCCTATTGGAAACAAGTGTAATGCTTTACTGGGTCATCCACTCTCAGTTAACAGTCTTTGTATTGAGTTGTGCTTGAAATGTACTGTAATTCTGCAAACTGTTCATACATATTTCAATCAATCAATCAATACATATCCCTATGTCCACAAACTTTCACTCTGTTTAAAATGTTAAACGCTGATTTGTGATGTAGAACACTAGCCCACTAACTGATTAATTATAGATTAAATCTCAGGAATTAACATTCCTCTGAGTTTTAATATAACGTGATTATGAATAAATTACTGAATGAATTCTGCGAGGGCCTGATAAAGCTGTAAAACACAGATCTGCTGAATAGAAGATGTCCACTGCACATCGCCTCCTCTTTCTGTGTCTTCTAGTATCTACCTGGAGCACACGGACGATGTTCTGAAGGCTGTGGAGGAGATAGCCGGAGAGGGCATCGCCGAACTCATCGACGCTGCTAAGGACGACGTCTCCAAAACCTGGCCCACTCTCAGCAGGTACAGAACCTCTGCTTTATCACCCTGTTTATATCCCCAGTTACCTCAGTGGCAGTTTAGAGGCACAGACATTTATTAGAGGGGCAGGTGCTCAAGTGAAAAAAGGGCACCACCGAGTGGCGCGCTACGAGCTTGTAGGTCTGCTATTTTTGAAAAATCAAAGAACCACTGGCATAGAAACATCTTTTTTCAGGATGTAGAAGACATTTTTAGAATCTGATCTCAGGTCAAAATGGGTTAATAGTGTGGGATTTATAGATTTTGTGGCATAAATAATATATTAGAAGCTTTTTTTTAATCAAGAATTGATCAATGTCACCATGGTCCACATACTGTACACTGTTAAAAATAAAAATATATATAAAAAAGGGCACATTGCTGTCCAGAGGGCAAGGGCAGGTGGTGCTCTAGCACCCCCTAGTGTCTTATCTGTGCACACCACTGCTCAGTGGGGAGCCAAGTGGGACCTTAGACCGGAGACCGCTGGTCCAAGCTATACAGTATGAAGATATATCGTCACTGTTGGACAGAAACCTTGTATAATACTTTTTTTTTTTTACATTAATGAATGCCTTGTTTTATTCATCGTATGATAGTATCGTGCTCCAGTAGCTAGCAGATCTACAAGCTTGTATCACAATACGAGCTTGTAGATCGACTATTTTAGTTATTTTTGGAAGATTTTGAAAGTTCTTTGCCTATATAAAGACATTCCCAAAATAGGGATGATTTTGAAAGTGGTTAAGTCTGTCTGTGGGTCTTATAAATACTTTATAAATAATTAAAAGTATTAAAAAGTGAAGAAAAAAACCTCAACAATACTTGGTATGCATTAGAACACATTCTTTCTTTTTTTTTTACATACTGTACAAAACAGCGGCTATATCCAACTTCACCTGGTCAAAGACGCGTTTCGTCATGCACTCTCGCTTTAATACAGTCTATACAGCCTACTATGGAGGGAAAAATACATACATTACTTCTGTTTATGTTCCATGAGTCTCATAATGTCCACCGCAGACATATAAAAAAATGTGCGGACGCAGAAGTAAAAGGCCAGGCTTCCAGCGCTCACGACCCAAAATGAGAACCCGACCTCTTTCAACCCATTTAGACCTGAGGACGATTCTACAAAAGTCTTCTAAATCATGACAGTTTTATTGAAAAACCCATGTTTCTATGTCAGTCGTTCTCAAACATTTTCATGTCAAGGACCCCCAAAATTATCTGTATTTGGCCGCCGACCCCCATCTGAAAATGTGTTGTTCCAGGAGCAAAGAGTTGAGCTACAAATGTTCGCTCTGAAAGAATATATATAAAGATTTGCGCCACATTTTCACGATTTTTCAAAAATAGCAGATCTACAAGCTCGTAGCGCGGTGCCGCGCTATGAGCTTGTAGGTCTGCTATTTTCAATAGCTAAAGTATAAAGTAATGCTTAAAACACCAGTTTTGTTTTTTTGTACGTCTTTCACCAGGCTGACGTTCGTGGTGTTCTATAAAGGCATGATGACGGAGCTGGAGAAGGCTGTGAGGAAGATTCCTGCTTGCAAAAACAGCGATAGCACTGAGGTAAAACCACACGACCACCGGTGGTCTCACTGGGGTGGTGGAGAGAATGGAATTGTCTTGTTGCTGTGTGTGTATACCTAAATTCATCTATATTGGACACTAGACAATGCGCTCAGACGACAACGTTTTGGAATACCATTAACACTGACACGACGCGTCCCTTTTAGGGAAAACGGTTCGACTGCAATTTTTACAGTCATAGTTAAAATTCTTAGCTGTTGGCCTGGGCCATGGCTCAGTGGTCCAGGCACCTTGGCTGGTAATCCAGTCTGGCAGTGTGCCGTGGGTTCGACTCCCGATCCCGACGGCCTTTACTGCATGTCTTCCCTCCCCCCATCTCTCGCCCCATTTCCTGTCAGCCTACTGTCTGTCCCCCCATAAAATATATAAAATAAAGGCGAAAGCCACAAAAAAACATCTTAGCTGTATATAGCATATTTTATATGTTTTTATTACTATCCATGACAAGTGTAGAATAATTTATCATTTGATGAAACTGGCAAGTCGGCGGCTCCAAGTCGAGACTCATGAAGTCCCCGGAGATATTCCAAAAAGCAGAAGTGGGCATACAGTACTATAGCCCTGCCTGGGTATCGGCCAGTGAGTTGTCCACTCTGAACGGAGGCTGACGGCACCCCACAAGGCCCCCTTTTAGAGACATTAGCAAGAGAGGAAGTGGGACTGGCCTGTGTGTGTGTTTGCCTGAAGAGTTGCCGGATCAGAGCCAATTCCAAATGACACCCCGTTTGAAGACATGAAAAAGAAAGAGGGGTGGAAAGAAAAGTGCTGAATCTGCCGTGGCCATGGCAGTGGAAGACCTTTCATTAAGTTAATGGCTCCCTAGCCCCGTGACAAACCATTCCTCAAACATTCCTGTTACAGTGAATGAATCCTAAGATGGGCGCCTTTTTGTGATAGACCTCACCAACTTTAATGAATCAGTTAATCCGGTTTTCCTTGGCCCATGACCAACCTTTCTTTCCACCAGTGGCTTTCACACCATTTTAGTGTGAAATTCTGTCAGAGTTGGGGCGAAAACTGGCGTAAATGCATTTTCTGAATGCAATGTGAAAGCCCCATTTCGAGTTGTAATTTCAACACAGTTAGGCTTGCACACTCCCTGCATTTCATTTACTCACAGTATGCGTGTGCATGAGTAATGTGTACTGTATTGTGTGTGTGTTATGATCAATTTTTCTTTTTCTTACTTCTTCCAGGCCCAGAGTGAGAAGTTACTGACATGGAATCTGGCTGTCAGAGACTTTCACCTCCTGGTCAATCTAGTTCAGGTGCATTACTTGTCACAGTAGTTGTTACAGTGATCTGCGTGCGTGCGTGCGTGCGTGCGTGCGTGCGTGCGTGCGTGCGTGCGTGCGTGCGTGCGTGCGTGCGTGCGTGTCCCACTAAAGACCTCTGTCGTCCATGTCTTCTCACAGGTATTTGACTCCAGGGGAGTGGTTAATGTGTGTCTTAAGGTGAGTAACCTGCCTCTTCTTCTTCTATAATTAAACAGATCTCACATCCTGCAGCAGCTGCTGCTGCGACTCCATACTAACTATGATTCTAATGTTGTTTCTGCTAGTATGGTCGTCTTTTCCTGGAGTCTTTCCTGAAGCTGGGGATGCCGCTGTTGGACTATAGTTTCAAAAGGCACAAGGTACAAACCATTGTTTGTTCTCATCTGCAAGTTAGCTGCAACAGTGGGTCACATTATTATGGGTTGCGAGTTGCGACTAAGTAAATATCTTTTGACTCAGTTTTATGTCAGTCGTTTGAGTCAAATTTAATATACTTTTAGTCATATTTTAGTCATCTGAAATGTTTTAGATTTAGTCGACTTTTGGTCGAGTTTTATGCCTGATTTTACCTTTGGTTGCATGCTGAAAATAGCCAATCACAACGTGTTGCAGCGTGACCCGTTGACCTGTGAGCTTGTAGATATGCTATTTTCAGAGCGCAACCAAACTTGTCTTTTAGTTCTACCATTGCTTATCCACTAGTCCCACCCTCCCTTAGTCTAGCTTTTGTCAAAAAGGTAGTCGACGAACATTTGTTATCATAGTTTTAGGGTAGACTACGAAATGGTGTGCTCTATAGCAGTGGTTCCCAAACTTTTTCATGTCAAGGACCCCCAAAATTGACACTAATTATCCTGCGGACCCCCATTTGAAAAGACAGGCCAGGGACCCCCATAAGAGAAGATTTTTACGTCTCTAGCAGTGATTCTCAACCAGTTTAATTTTAAGGACCCCCAGTTTTACATGCATTTAGGCTACGGACCCCGCATTTAATGGCATTTCTATCTCTGGGACCCCAATTTATATTGTAAAATCAATGTTAATTTAACTCTGAGAGTGTACAAATGGAACCAAATGGACCCATTTGTACACTCAGAGTTACATACCCATAAGGGTTTGGTTCCAAACTATCATTTAGCTGGGGACCCCCTGGAACTCCCTCAAGGACCCCTGGGGGTCCCCGGACCCCACTTTGGGAACCACTGCTCTATAGAGTTGCGTCCTTCCAATGGCTAACTCTTTGTAATGTGTGTGTTTTCAGGAGGATGTCCAAGGTCTGCTGAAGACCATGCAACTCAGCACCAGGAAACTCCATCACATGTGTGGACACTCAAAGGTAGCTGCCTGTCATATGTATCATTATGAAGCTCCATCACATGTGTGGACACTCAAAGGTAGCTGCCTGTCATATGTATCATTATGAAACTCCATCACATGTGTGGACACTCAAAGGTAGCTGCCTGTCATATGTATCATTATGAAACTCCATCACATGTGTGGACACTCAAAGGTAGCTGCCTGTCATATGTATCATTATGAAGCTCCATCACATGTGTGGACACTCAAAGGTAGCTGCCTGTCATATGTATCATTATGAAACTCCATCACATGTGTGGACACTCAAAGGTAGCTGCCTGTCATTTGTATCATTATGAAGCTCCATCACATGTGTGGACACTCAAAGGTAGCTGCCTGTCATATGTATCATTATGAAACTCCATCACATGTGGACACTCAAAAGTAGCTGCCTGTCATATGTATCATTATGAAACTCCATCACATGTGTGGACACTCAAAGGTAGCTGCCTCTCATATGTATCATTATGAGACTCCATCACATGTGGACACTCAAAGGTAGCTGCCTGTCATATGTATCATTATGAAACTCCATCACATGTGTGGACACTCAAAGGTAGCTGCCTCTCATATGTATCATTATGAAACTCCATCACATGTGTGGACACTCAAAGGTAGCTGCCTGTCATATGTATCATTATGAAACTCCATCACATGTGTGGACACTCAAAGGTAGCTGCCTGTCATATGTATCATTATGAAACTCCATCACATGTGGACACTCAAAGGTAGCTGCCTGTCATATGTATCATTATGAAACTCCATCACATGTGTTGACACTCAAAGGTAGCTGCCTGTCATATGTATCATTATGAAACTCCATCGCATGTGTTGACACTCAAAGGTAGCTGCCTGTCATATGTATCATTATGAAACTCCATCGCATGTGTGGACACTCAAAGGTAGCTGCCTGTCATATGTATCATTATGAAACTCCATCACATGTGTTGACACTCAAAGGTAGCTGCCTGTCATATGTATCATTATGCAACTCCATCACATGTGTGGACACTCAAAGGTAGCTGCCTGTCATATGTATCATTATGAAACTCCATCACATGTGTGGACACTCAAAGGTAGCTGCCTGTCATATGTATCATTATGAAACTCCATCACATGTGTGGACACTCAAAGGTAGCTGCCTGTCATATGTATCATTATGAAGCTCCATCACATGTGTGGACACTCAAAGGTAGCTGCCTGTCATATGTATCATTATGAAACTCCATCACATGTGTGGACACTCAAAGGTAGCTGCCTGTCATTTGTATCATTATGAAGCTCCATCACATGTGTGGACACTCAAAGGTAGCTGCCTGTCATATGTATCATTATGAAACTCCATCACATGTGGACACTCAAAAGTAGCTGCCTGTCATATGTATCATTATGAAACTCCATCACATGTGTGGACACTCAAAGGTAGCTGCCTCTCATATGTATCATTATGAGACTCCATCACATGTGGACACTCAAAGGTAGCTGCCTGTCATATGTATCATTATGAAACTCCATCACATGTGTGGACACTGGACACTCAAAGGTAGCTGCCTCTCATATGTATCATTATGAAACTCCATCACATGTGTGGACACTCAAAGGTAGCTGCCTGTCATATGTATCATTATGAAACTCCATCACATGTGTGGACACTCAAAGGTAGCTGCCTGTCATATGTATCATTATGAAACTCCATCACATGTGGACACTCAAAGGTAGCTGCCTGTCATATGTATCATTATGAAACTCCATCACATGTGTTGACACTCAAAGGTAGCTGCCTGTCATATGTATCATTATGAAACTCCATCGCATGTGTTGACACTCAAAGGTAGCTGCCTGTCATATGTATCATTATGAAACTCCATCGCATGTGTGGACACTCAAAGGTAGCTGCCTGTCATATGTATCATTATGAAACTCCATCACATGTGTTGACACTCAAAGGTAGCTGCCTGTCATATGTATCATTATGCAACTCCATCACATGTGTGGACACTCAAAGGTAGCTGCCTGTCATATGTATCATTATGAAACTCCATCACATGTGTGGACACTCAAAGGTAGCTGCCTCTCATATGTATCATTATGAAACTCCATCACATGTGGACACTCAAAGGTAGCTGCCTCTCATATGTATCATTATGAGACTCCATCACATGTGGACACTCAAAGGTAGCTGCCTGTCATATGTATCATTATGAAACTCCATCACATGTGTTGACACTCAAAGGTAGCTGCCTGTCATATGTATCATTATGAAACTCCATCACATGTGGACACTCAAAGGTAGCTGCCTGTCATATGTATCATTATGAAACTCCATCACATGTGGACACTCAAAGGTAGCTGCCTGTCATATGTATCATTATGAAACTCCATCACATGTGTGGACACTCAAAGGTAGCTGCCTGTCATATGTATCATTATGAAACTCCATCACATGTGGACACTCAAAGGTAGCTGCCTCTCATATGTATCATTATGAAACTCCATCACATGTGTGGACACTCAAAGGTAGCTGCCTGTCATATGTATCATTATGAAACTCCATCACATGTGTGGACACTCAAAGGTAGCTGCCTGTCATACTGTATCATTATGAGACTCCATCACATGTGTGGACACTCAAAGGTAGCTGCCTGTCATATGTATCATTATGAAACTCCATCACATGTGTGGACACTCAAAGGTAGCTGCCTGTCATATGTATCATTATGAAACTCCATCACATGTGTGGACACTCAAAGGTAGCTGCCTGTCATATGTATCATTATGCCATGGGGCTGTGGCTGTGGCTCAGGAGGTATAGAGCAGGTTGTCCAATGATCCGTGGGTCGGCGGTTCGAATCCCGGCTCCCTCCTCTCCTGTCCACATGTCAAAGTGTCCTTGGGCAAGACACTGAACCCCATATTGCCCCCCCAGTGGTTGCTGGACACACATTGGTGTGTCAATGTGGGAAGTGAGGACGCTGGCGTTGACTGTTCGCTGCTCCACCTCCCAATGTATGAACAAATGGACCATTGTAAAGCGCTTTGCCTCTGTCACTGTGTATAGAAAAGCATAGAAAAATGCAATCCATTATTATATTATTATTAATAATAATAATAATAATAATATGTACTGTATAAGTGTATATGGACACTAGTTAGTTAGTTAGTGCATGTATTATCACTTACAGGTTTTGTGGACATGACATGGAGCACTACTTCTTTGATGATGTGGTCATTTCAGCTAATTCAATTAGTATACGTATTCATATAATGGCCTAAAGCGCCACTACAGAATGTAACTTTTTTTTAAACAAATAAAATGTAATTTTATCCAATCTGTATGTTAGAGTATGTTAAGGCGCCAATATCGCCTTTTCACGCCTATTTTGTTTTCTAATGGCGCTCGGCGTCGAGATCGCCTTTTCCTATCAATTGATTACGGTAAATGGTAAACGGTGCATTTATATAGCGCCTTTATCCAAGGCCTCATCTAGAGACAGGGATCTGATTTTGACCTCATGTTCAAGATTCAATTTATCAAGCAGGCAGACTGATCTATTACTGTAGTTCAAGTATGTTATACTTTAGCTATTGAAAAATAGCAAATCTACAAGTTCATAGCGCGGCACCGAGTGCCGTGCTATGAGCTTGTAGGTCTGCTATTTTTTTTAAATCGTGGCGCAAATCTTTGAATATATATTCTTTCAGAGCGAACATTTTAACTCAAATCTTTGCTTCTGGGAGAGTCCCTGGAACAACATATTTTCAGATGGGGGTCGGTGGCCAATTACATGTTTGGGGTCCTTGACATGAAATATTGAGCACCACTCCACACTGATACAGAAACATGAGGTTTTTCAGAAAACTGTCATGATTTAGAAGACATTTTTAAAATTTCGACGTCAGGCCTAAATGGGTTAAGATGATGTTGTTTTGTGGTTCAGATTCGTCAGGACGCGACGCTGACCAACCACGTGCCAGCCCTGAAGAGGAGTTTAGAGCTGTTTGTCTACCGGGTCAAAGCCATGCTGCTTATGAATAACTGTCAGGAGGCGTTCTGGATGGGAAACCTCAAGAACCGGGACCTGAAGGTATGCTTTCTCTTTACTGGTTGGACCCAAAGGTGCGTGCGTGCGTGCGTGCGTGCGTGCGTGCGTGCGTGCGTGCGTGCTAGGGCATTAAGCAACTAGTCGACTATTCAACTAGTCTAGTAAATCCACTAGTCGACCTTGTTGGTACTAGTTTTTGTTTTGTATGCCTCAAGATCAGGTAGATTATAGTAAAGTCAATGTACACCATTTTTAAATATTTAATATTTATTAAAAAATAAAAGCTAATCAAAATGACTAGAAGTGAATGCCCTAGTGCGTGCGTGTGTGTCTCGTGCCGTGCATTATAAGTTATAATGGTAGAAGTCATGTGTTATAATTTATAACACATGACTTCTACCATTTACCCTACCATTTATCCAAACATAGATACAAGATACAAGATAGATTTTCATAGATTCATAATGTTTAGGGCCCTGTGTGTGTGTGAGGGACTTTTTTTATTAGCTTCCCTTAAAAAGAAAATGGTGTCCCTGAGACCGTGACTAGCATTGGATTGACTTGGCTGATTGATGTCTCCATGTTTCAGGGTGAAGAGATTCTTTCTCAGCGGGCCGAGGGAAGTGAGGAGGAGGAGGAGGAGGAGGAAGGCCCAGAGAACCCACCGCGGCAACCGGCTGAGGATGAGGTGCTTTATTCATGTCATTGATTTATAAAGGATTGTGTTAGAAACATGTACCTGGTTGGTTCCTGGCACAGGAACATGTACCTGGTTGGTTCCTGGCACAGGAACATGTACCTGGTTGGTTCCTGGCACAGGAACATGTACCTGGTTGGTTCCTGGCACAGGAACATGTACCTGGTTGGTTCCTGGCACAGGAACATGTACCTGGTTGGTTCCTGGCACAGGAACATGTACCTGGTTGGTTCCTGGCACAGGAACATGTACCTGGTTGGTTCCTGGCACAGGAACATGTACCTGGTTGGTTCCTGGCACAGGAACATGTACCTGGTTGGTTCCTGGCACAGGAACATGTACCTGGTTGGTTCCTGGCACAGGAACATGTACCTGGTTGGTTCCTGGCACAGGAACATGTACCTGGTTGGTTCCTGGCACAGGAACATGTACCTGGTTGGTTCCTGGCACAGGAACATGTACCTGGTTGGTTCCTGGCACAGGAACATGTACCTGGTTGGTTCCTGGCACAGGAACATGTACCTGGTTGGTTCCTGGCACAGGAACATGTACCTGGTTGGTTCCTGGCACAGGAACATGTACCTGGTTGGTTCCTGGCACAGGAACATGTACCTGGTTGGTTCCTGGTACAGGAACATGTACCTGGTTGGTTCCTGGCACAGGAACATGTACCTGGTTGGTTCCTGGCACAGGAACATGTACCTGGTTGGTTCCTGGCACAGGAACATGTACCTGGTTGGTTCCTGGCACAATGACATTCCTGGAAATATTTTGAAATGAGAAAAAAAAAAAATCATTTTCCAGAACTGGAAAGGTCCTCATCAAGGGTCCTTGGAATAATATTTGGATATTTATTTTTGACGATTGATTTAGTTAGGCAGCAGAACGACACATACTGTAGAAAAATAATCGTTGCATGGGATTTATAGGCAGAAAGTGGATTTAGTGGTTTAATGCAATCAGATGGTGCTTTTCTGTTTCATGAATGGGCTGTCAATGAAGGTAATTGCAACCTATAGATGCAGGTAGCTTTTATAGCATCTAAGTTGCTTGCGGCTAACTTGTCATGGTACCCTCACGCCAGGGCTCCACTGGACGCGTTGCGTCTCCGTCACGTGCGTCAAAAAACGCACCGGTTCAATTTTAATGCACGCGTTAATGTCACGCAATGCGGGCAGTGGAGCCACCCTTCATTGATTAAAAAGGGAACATTCCCTGACGGTGACGGAGACGCAACGCTGACGCGCCCGGTGGAGCCCCGGTGTCAGGACCGATTCATACTCCTATTTTACTGCTGTAGTGCCGAAATGATTTCGGCTCGTCAGAAATTTTCAGTAGCACCGACTTCAGGATGGTACCTGCCCCCCCGAACCTCAAATGACGTCACATTGTAGGCTCTACAGAGCCGAACCGACTTTTATTCGGCTCTAAAATAGGAGTATGAATCGGCCCTAACTTGCATCGTGGTGCAAGTTACAAGTGTGCTACCGCCATCCTTCATAAAACTGTTTCCAAATTTACTATATAGCACAGTAATAATCTAGTGTCTATTTGAATGTGTGTTTAACTCTTATCTCGGGAAACCCATGGCAATGTGAGAAGTGTAAGTCGCTCCACGTAGGGATAACAGGCAGTTGTTGGCAGTGGGGCGATAAGATAATGTTGTGTTTTGAGCTAATCATTTCTGGCTGGTACAGTTGGAACAGTCCGTAGTACAGTACAGTTGGAACAGCTGGTACAGTTACCCTTACCAACACAAACGGCTGTTCTGGTTCACTTCTCAGCTTTACTGAGCAGGCACGTCCGGGACACGCTGCCAGGCATCAGAGCAGTGTTGATTTCGTCGACTAAAACTAAGACGAAAAATGTTCGTCGACTACCTTTTTCCACTGACGAAAACTAAATGGAAACTAAATAAAAAAACTAAGCTATGATGACTAAAACTAAGACTAAATATACTGACAAGTCATTTTACAATTAGTTGCATGCTGGAAATAGCCAATCTACAAGCTCACAACGCGTCGCACTGCGACACGTTGTGGGCTTGTAGATCGGCTATTTTCAGAAGTGAAAAAACAGTTACGACAGCATCAAGGCCCGCCAAAATACATTTTGTTCGACTAAATCAACTAGATTTAGTCGACTAAAATCTTATGATATTTAGTCGACTAAAACTAGACTAACACTAAAACATTCCAGGTGACTAAAATGTGACTAAAATCAAAATTTGCCGACAAAAACAACACTGCATCAGAGTCTGTGTGCTATGGCCATCGGCGCCCCTTTTTGATTTAGTTTTGCAAATGGACTTAACCCATTGTGTCATTCTATATTTTTAGCTATAAAGTATTATTTTATACTATATTAAAAAATAGCAGTTATATTTTTTTATATTGTGAAATTTGTGCCAATCATTGAATATATAGGCCTATATATTTTTTTTTGAAGCAAACATAACTCAAATCTTTGCTTCTTGGAGGTCCCTGGAACTACCGTAAATATTTTGAAAGGGGGGTCCACGGACAAACATGGGGGGGTCCTTTTGAGGGTCCTCGACAGAAAACTATTAATATTTAGAAGACATTTGTAGAATCGGTCTCAGGTCTAAATATGTGCTTCAATTCCAGGATGCGGAAAGTGATGCTGGAGAAGGTAAGAATGGACTCGGAGAGGAAGATGAAGAGGATGAAGACTCAGACTAATAATGAGATCTTCTGAGACCAACAACCCAATAAACCACAGTCCTCTAAATTAATACTTATTTTAGTTGACCGGGGTCTGCTCCTTTTTTCTCACTACAGTACAGTCTACACACGACAAATCTCGTAACCGAAAATAGCCACATTTTCACATGGCTACGCTACAGGATCATAGACACAAGCTTCGGGTGGTTAATTTATATATCCCCGTGCATTGACGACTGAAGGAAAAAAAAGATTGTATGATGTATTTAAATATTACTGTCATTCTTTATTTTTGTTTGGTCTCTTTTAAAAGACCAAGCAGGCCTTGTATTTTCAGTCCTGTGTTTATTTGTGCTTTTCCAGCCAATTAAAATGTATACATGTATATAATTAATAGTTTTTTGGTCTGATTTAATTGGGTTACAAATGTGAATTGTATCGGATATAAAGTAATGATTTAAGGCTGTTGTGCCACTGGTGATACACATGCAATAATACAAACTGAAGTGCCCAGTCTTCTGCTTACAGTACACCATGATGTCATTCATTGGTTTGTTTTGGATTGGATGGAACTGAACTTTTGAGAGGATGGAAACATGGATTTGATCATGAGGGTTTCCAGCTTGGAGGAATCGGTCTATAGGCCTGACTCACACCTTTGCATCTAGCATACAACATTGATGCATGCTAGATGTATGAAAGGGTTTGTCCCAATGCATTCCCAATGGAAGTCACATGGTTTGACACATTTGTGTTGTATGGCTTTCTGCTGTGTTTCGACTGCCCCCCACCCCCGGCCTCATACAACACACATGGTGTGTCAAACCATGTGACTCCCATTGGAAATGCATTGTGAGCTTGCATCAGTCAATAAGTCTCATGCATCAGCTATACATCAATCTGTTGCGAAGGTGTGAGTCAGGCCTGTGCAAGTACTTCAATGAAAGATAGGCAACAGAAACATTGCCCATTGAGCAGTGTTCTCTCAGCAGATATAAGCTTACAAGACTTCCGGTAGATGATCTCTTCAAAATAAGAGCACCTTAAGTCTAGAGTGAATCCATTGAAAAAACGTTAAATTGGTACTAACAACCTGTTAGGGCACATTTAAGCCTTTAAAAATACATATTATAAAAGCATTTTTAAAATAAATGTATGTTTTTAAAAAAAAAAGCCCCACCACTCAGGTCACAAACTGTTGACAACGCCCGCGGAAGGGCAAAGAGGCCTACCGAGTATCAAGAGCAGCACCACAGTGACCAGGCTAAGGAACAGTTTCCACCCGGCAACGGCGGCAACCCGTCAGATTGCTGAAGCGTGGCATGAGTCTGCACTCTGCCATCAGGTCGTGAGCAAGACTCGCGCCTTGCTCAGCGGCCGCATAACGGGTGATGCCTTGCTCGGGAGCCTAATGACTATATATAGACTGGCCTTAGACCTGTGTGTGTGTGTGACTGGAACGAGCTTCAAACTGCTTTATTTTATACCTTGATCTCCTACCCCCCCCCCCCCCGCCCCCATCTTCTTCCCTTTCTTTGTTTCTTGGAGAAAATAAATAACATGATGGGAACTATATGCACAAAAACGATTTTTTTTTCCCCACACTTTTTTTTTTACTAAAACTGATAAAAAGATGATTGTTATTCTGAAGGCAACCGGGGACCTTATATCTGCTAGCTAGATCGTGCACCGGAACTCTTATATGTGCTGACGGAATGGAGTCAGTGCATTGTCCAACTAAGTGCGTGCTCCCGGCTTGAACCAACTCACAGGGATATAGCATTTTCTTGGCGAATATCTCAAGGTATCGCATAATAATAATTGACGGTGGAATAGTGAAGTTATTGGACAGAAAATGCTTATGACATTATTATTTTCTTTACGCGGTGCAATGTGGCTATCATTTTTTAAAGCATATTGACAACCCTTTATTTATTTTTTAAGGCACCCCCCCCCCCCCCCCCCTCTTCACGGGGAGAATGGTTTAACCGGGAAGCACGTCCCTGCTGCTGCTGTGTTTGGGTTGAAATAAACAACAAGCGACTGACTGACACCATCTGTCAACGTATACAACGAACTGCTATCATAACGGCTCACTGTCAAGTTTATTCAGTCAGTTACAACACAATATCCACGTTTTGTGTCGACGTTGCGACTTAAAAGTCGCACCGAAGGACGCCAACAACAACAAACAGGACCACAATCACCATTTACTGTAGGATTTATACTGTACGCAAATCCGGGAGAGGAGAGGAGGACGTGGAGGAGGCAGTCAGTCAGAATCACTAGCATTGCATCACCTTCAGCCGGGGCCGGGTATTATTATTACCCCCGTTTGTCTGAAGGAAGAAAGAAGAACAAAAACGATGTCTGACTTCTTAATTCTAATTCTGATAGTCGTGCTCTTCCTCTGCTTGACCGTGACGCTGTTCGGGTTCGTCATCTACTCGGGACTGCTGCACCAGGTCGAGGTGAAGACGGGCTCCCCTCCCGTGAGGAACGTCACCATCGCCTACAAGCTGAAGGAGGGTCCGTCGTCCCAGTGCCTGGAGTTCGGCGCGTCCTACGCGGAGGGCACCAGCATCGGGCCCAACCTGAGCAGCATCGGCATATTCTACGATGACCCCAAGCAGGTGAGGAGGTTGTTGGGGACTCCCACCTACGTCCCCAGAGTCTATATAACCTGCTACCACCACCCAGTAATAATATTATTAATAATCTAATCATCAGACACCATGACAGGTCAGGACACATTCACCACAATGGTTCTTCTGTGATACATTGATCTCATGACCTGCCCCACTTAATGCCTGAGACAGTGTAACCATTTTATTTCTTCATGAAAGCTGTCATCTTTTATTGATCTACAGTGCACAGAGTCAAAAGCCTCTCTGTCTCTCTCTCTCGGTGTGTGTGTGTGTGTGTGTGTGTGTGTGTGTGTGTGTGTGATCCTGTTATCTTTACATTCTGGGCAAGTAGTGCAATGTAGGACTGATGAATTAGAAACAAATGTATGTAATTCATGTGTGAAACCGGCCTAGTGCTTTAATACTTAGTTTAGACCTAATTATATAATTGCAAGCTTTTGTGAGAACTCACCCAAGTCTGCCTGATGATGTCAGCCATTCAATGCCACGTTGCACTGTTGATATTTTTTTCCCCCCACATCTGTGCAGGCTCCAGTTGACATTGGCATTAGCTTGCAGCTGACTCAAGTACTCTAGTGTAATCATAACCAGGACTATGGGCACCCGTCCTTATAAGGATCTAAACTGAAAGCTGACATCTACAGTATAGCGGCGGTGGCTCAGGGGTAGAGTGGCTGGAAGGTTGCCAGTTCGAACCCGGGCTCCCCCAGAGTTAGTGTTGAAGTGTCCTTGAGCAAGACACTGAACCCCTGATTGCTCCTGATGTGCTGGTTGGTGCCTTGCATGGTTTCCGCCACCATCGGTGTATGAATGTGTGAATTAATGTAATGCACAATCTATGTAAAGCACCTTGGATAAAGGTGCTATATAAATGCACCATTTATTTATAGGGTACCAACTACTGCTGCAAGAACTACTAGCAACAAACAAAACAATAATTAGACATTCAAGCAGAATTCAATTAGATGCACCAAGCTGCTGTATTGTGAGATTAAAAAGGTGTTTCAAAGAAAAGGGTTTTAGACTTGGGAACACCAGCTCAGTGGGACAGTGGCCCTGTGGTTAGTGTCCACCCTGAGACTGGGAGGTCAGGGTTCGACCCTGGCTGGGTCATACCAAAGACTATAAAAATGGCACCCAATACCTCTCTGCTTGGCACTCAGCATCAAGGGTTGGATTGGGGGGGTAAGTCCCTGCGACATACTAGCGTCATGTCCACTGGGTGTCCATCAAGCCGTGTCACGCTACAGAAACAGGAGATAGGCCCTATATGGGCCTCATGGCTCGGCAAGGCTTACTTACTTGGACTCGGGAACAACCAGTAGAGCCATATTAAAGGAACTCTGGTTTTGAACTGGCATTCGATTTACTTAGTTACTAGCTAGGTGCCAGACAATGAAGAGCTTCACGAGGGGGCAGAATGCGCAGATGGCACTCCATATCCTGTTTGGTACTAGCCTGGATCCAGCCCAAAGACCCCGGCCCACTCTCTGAGTGGACTGCAGTCTGATAATCAGGCTAGTTTGGTACTGGATTCTGGTACAATTTACAATTTAGACATTTAGCAGACGCTCTTAATCCAGAGCGATTTACATTAAGCAAGAACAAAAAGCATGGCAATACATCACATACATAAAAAGTAGTTATCATGAAACATGCGGAAGCTAAGAACGTAACAGTGGAATATCTATATAATGAAACTATACGTATATACTATACTATGCTGTATGTATGTATCTATGCCCTGGATGGAGTCTACCCCAGTATGCTACGAATGGCACTAGGTGTCACATGGACGGACCACATCAGAAATGTGGACCTCTATGGGGACCTACCACGCGTCACGGACAAAGTCAGAGAGATAAGGATGAGGCTGGCAGGGCACTGCGTCAGGCACCCAGAACTTGAGGCAAGTAAATTGACCCTATGGGAGCCAACCCAGGGCAAAGCCAGGAGGGGAAAGAAGCGTGCCACCATGCTATAAGTCTGTATCAAATGCTATCTAAGTCTACAAAAAGTGCTATCTAAGGGGGTAGGGTAAGTGCTACAGGCCATGATGGAGTCTGAAAAGGTGGGTTTTCAGACTACGGCAGAAGATTGGGAGTGAGGCTGCAGTTCTGATTGTAATGGGAAGTGCATTCCATAGTTTGGGACGTGTGGAGCGTTGTCCCGGCGTTTTTAGGACTGGTACTATCTGTCTGAAACTATATCAGAAAGAGACTATATTATCCAGCTTGTTTTCTTTTCGAGAGCCTGGTTATAGATCTCAGGATGAGATTTAAATTGTTGACGACCTGTGGTGGGATGCCGTCACTCCGGCCCAGCTCCTTTCCCTTGCTTCAGAGTGGATTTTGCTCTGGCAAACTCCCGGTAATGTAAAGGCACCAATGCTGAGCTTTGTAAGGCCTGTGAAAATGGTAAATGGTACATTTATATAGCGCCTTTATCCAAGGCGCTTTACATAGATTGTGCATTACATTCACCCATTCACACACCAATGGCAGAGGAAACCATGCAAGGCACCAACCTGCACATCGGGAGCAATTTGGGGTTCAGAGTCTCGCTCAAGGACACTTCGACACTAACTCTGGGGGAGCCCGGGTTTGAACTGGGAACCTTGCAGTTCCCATCCAGCCACTCTCACCCTGAGCTACCTCCAAATCTCTGTACCAGCCTCATCCGTTCCTCCCCCTTGATCGTGTCATAACTTAAGGGTATCGGGTACGGTCGCCCCTCGATTTTTTTCCCACCAAACTCACACCGACCGCTCTGTGCCGCGGTTCTTGTATTCTTTATTTTGTTTTACTGAGAATAAGGTTAGAAATAAGTTTAGGGTTATGGCATAGTTTTACTGGGGTTAAGTTTAGGTATAGGGTTAGGTTTAGGCATAGTTTTACTGAGGTTAAGGTTAGGAATAAGGTTAGGTTTAACCATTTAAGCATAATTGACTTAGGTTACTTTATAGGAATACCAGGCCGTGCAGTTCCGCTGTACGCCCGGGGCGAGTTGGTAAAGGGGCGACTCGTTTGGTATTCGTCATAAGTACTGAAGCTGTTTAGCCTCATTCAGTATCTCACAATTCTCTGTGGTCTGCTTGTGATTAAACCGTGTTTGTTTACTCCACTTTTTCCATGTTCCCCCGTCAGGAGGCATGCCCCTGTCTCCCTCCATCAGAGTGTGTGTGTGTGTGTGTGTGTGTGTGTGTGTGTGTGTGTGTGTGTGTGTGTGTGTGTGTGTGTGTGTGTGTGTGTGTGTGTGTGTGTGTGTGTGTGTGTGTGTGTGTGTGTGTGTGTGTGTGTGTGTGTGTGTGTGTGTGTGTGTGTGTGTGTGTGTGTGTGTGTGTGTGTGTGTGTGTGAAAAGGTGTAAAGCTGTGACTGATAAAGGATGCTGTTCGCTAATAATACCTTGTGTCAACTTAGGCCAGGAATTTAGGAAAGGGTCGCCGCTGGCCAAGTGGTCCAGGAGCATGCCACATATAGGCTCTGGCCTGACACCGCGTTGCGTGTTCGATGGAGATGGAGATAATGTGGGTTTTTTTGCGTCCTGATCCAAGGAATCACACACAGCGGCCATTCTGCTACTAATTAATACATTCCCAACCCGCAAATATGATGTGAGAGCAAACTGTGTGAATATAGTCAATATAAGGCTCATTTTGAAAATAATGCGGTATTTCTTCCTTGGCGAATCCATGGAACAGTGACCTGTAGGCCAGGTGTAGCTAATCAACGCTGAGGTGTAAAGCTGCACTTAATGGTACTCCTCAGCTATGGCTGCGCCCAGGGGACCCCTCCGTGGATTCTATATATCTGTAGGAAATGTGGTCCTCTAGGAGTCTACGGTCGGCGACCTACCATGGGTCACAGATAAAGTAAGAGAAAGAAGGATGAAGCTGGCAGGGGACTAGTGGCAAGCAAGACAGTCTATATGGGAGCCAACCCAGGGCAAAGCCAGGAAAGGCAAGAAGTGCACCGCCTACGTACAGTACATGCACTGCGGCGTGACAGCTTAGCTAACAACACTGTAGAGTTCAAGACCCTGATGCTAGATACGAGAGTGTGGAGGGCAGCGATTCAGGCGTCCTGCGTTGGTGTTGTTTAGACAATTTTGGGCGGGAACCCCTTTTGGTGTTTTAAGCGTTACGTTATACCTTAGCTATTGAAAAATAGCAGATCTACAAGCTCGTAGCGCGCCACCGAGTGGCGCGCTACTAGCTTGTAGGTCTGCTATTTTTGAAAAGTAGTGAAAATGTGGTGCAAATCTTTGAATATATATTCTTTCAGAGCGAACGTTTTTATTCAAATCTTTGCTTCTGGGGGGGGTCCCTGGAACAACATATTTTCAGATGGGGGGTCGGCAGCCAATTACATATAATTTTTGGGGTCCTTGACATGAAATATTGAGCACCACCGATACAGAAATTAAACATGGGTATTTCAGAAAACTGTCAGGATTTAGAAGACATTTTTTTTTAATTTCGACGTCAGGCCAAAATGGGTTAGACCGCACTCTTGCATTGCACATCGCATAGAGTATTCCAGTGGCAGGCCAGCCTGGTGACAGACCGATGGTATCTGGTTAGAATCTGTTCCGTGCAGGGTTTTTATAATGATTGATAAATGGGTCATTTCTCAAGCTGAGATCTGGTCATCACCTACTTTAGTTCCTCATTCCAGCAGTCATCATCACATGATTGAGTGTTTAGTCAACAAGCAGTGCCCGCACCACACCGCACAGCACAGCAGCTGCTTGTTGGACGGGAATGTTTCCTGGCGTCCCAACGATAAGGGTCACATACTGGACCTACAACTGGACCACTGATAAGGGTCAGATACTGAACCTACAACTGGACCGGTGACGGGAGGGGAAACTGTCCTCTTGCCCAAACAATAAACAGCCTAGTAGTAAAGAGCATGCCAGTGTCAGGTTGACTTGTCAAACTGACTTAGTAGAACATGACCTCCTTTTGAATGTCATTGTGTGTGGTTGGTATACAATTATACATTAAATACAGGTCAACTGTAGTTCAACTTAATTTGTTAATATGACACAACTAGAAATGCACTCTGTCGAGCTGCCAACTTGCGCTCGCAACCTACTGCTGACTCCTGTCAACTTACTGTCCGCCCCTCTTTAAAATATGAAAAATAGACGCTCGCCGAGCGACGCCACCAACATACGCAGCCGATTACAGTACTTGGGTGCTCTGCTCGCGCAAGTAATACATTTGTCAAATCTGAACTGTCATTTTTGTTTACGAAGCCTAAATTCGTAAACTTTCAAATTTCATTTGTATTCATTATGTCCCCATGTTCCATGCCAAAATCGCAATTAAATTGTTAATCACAATTATTTGTCTGTAATGGTGACAGTCCTAGCTGGGCCATCTTAGCACCATTATGAGCAAATATGAGTTGTTGAACATTCTCTCTATAGCTTACTTGATTCTACAAAATGTCTGATGTTTTCTATGTCAGTGGTTCTCAAACATTTTCATGTCACCCCCAAAATTATATGTATTGGCCACCGACCCCCATCTGAAAATATGTTGTTCCAGGGACCCCCCAGAAGCAAGGACTTGAGTTAAAAATGTTCACTCTGAAAGAATATATATTCAAAGATTTGCACCACATTTTCAAGATTCTTTCAAAAATGGCAGATCAGAGCTTGTAGATCTGCTATTTTTCAACAGCTAAAGTATAACATAATGCTTAATGCACCAAAATGGGTTCCCGGCCGTCCTAAACAGGTTAATTCCCCCTGTCTTACGTGGCTTCTGTCACTGACATCAGGTGGTTCTCATGGGGCTGTCACACTGACATCAGGTTGTTCTCATGGGGCTGTCACATACTCACATTTTGGAGCTATGCCAAAGCCATTTACAGCTCTTCAGCAGCAGCATCTAAAGTCCCATCAGTTAGACCAGACATGCTGCTAGATCAGGGGTGTGCAATTATTTTTTTCCCCAAGGGGCCAAATTGAGAAACAAAAAATATTGTTGAGGGCCCGGCCAAGAAGCCTGAACTCAATTCTGCATAATATAACATTTATTTCTATATAAAAAGCAGTAAATGGCATGGTTTTGACAAGCTGGTAAGAGTATTATGTTATAGTTCAGTGATGTAAATAGGTATTAGGTTTTCAATGTAATGAGTCCCGGGATGCAGGAATGGTCTTTTAGATGAGTCCCAGGGACATTTTATGTCATATTTTGCCATTTTTACAAATTGCAGCATTTAACTCCCATTTCATTTTATATGGTTATAATAATGTGGTTATATTCATGTAGAAAACAGAAGAAATTATTATTATAACTAAAGCTAGCAAAATATTGTGATTTTTTTTTACTGTACATGCTGAGTACAGTAGTGCATCCCGTGGATGCAGAGGTCGTTGTTTTATTGCGTCCCTTAACTATAAACTGCGTTTTGGGATGCAAAATACACCCTATTTTAATCTCTGAGTTAGGCAATTAAAAAGTGGGGTTGCCTTACCAAAACGTCATTTATTCAATCAAATTTTCCAAAACAATGATAAACAAGTTGTCAATCACATGCAATAGGCCTATCTCACAGCCCGCTTTCCACACCCACTTCCGGTAAATAGTGGTGTCTTTAACATTAGCATTTACACGTTTTTTTCTCTGGAGAATCTAAGTACATTTTCTAATGTAAAAATGTGACAGACCAATATTATTATGAAGCAAACAAGATGGTAAATCAGCTCGAACAAACCTTACCTTGAGAAAACAAAAGTTGTAGACTTCTTAAATTACCTCTGTTAACATGTAGCGTCTATGGAGTGCCGTCACGCTATCACCACTAGCCCCGAAAGGGGGCGTATTAAGGGGGCGGGGACATTCTGTGAGATAGGCTTATTCACGGCAGGAAACAGATTGTGTAAGTGAATAAACACTAAGCACGCATATGGTAAAATTTGAAAGTATGTTTTATTTTCTAAATTCCAAGTAATCTTTCACGTGTAATGCCCAGGTCTGTGCTAGATAGATTATCCAGTGTGGAATAAAACACTTCCCCCTCTCTACCAGTATGCAATTTCTTCTAAGTATAGAGTTTTTGTGGAAATTATGATGACCGTGAATCATGTCAGTGGATCATTGTGGCAAGAGACTCAATAAGGAGCATGTTAAACCTTTTTTCCATTTGGGTCAACTCTGAAGCTCTGAAGAGAGCTTCAAATGTGCAGTTACAGTCGGAACAGTCACATGATGATCACATAAACATCAGGCTGTCTCTTTTCATATGCTTTGTTTTTACATGATTTAAGACACATTTAAGATTATAGTAGGTTGGAATGGGTGGAGAAAAGTGTCAGGTGTGTGTGATGTGTGATAGGAAAGTATCACCACAAATGAAAGGGAAGGTGTACAAGAAGGTGTTGAGACCAGCTATGTTGTATGGTTTAGAGACAGTCCATCCATCTTCAACCGTTTATCCGTAGTCGGGTCGCGGGGGCAACAGTTCCACCAGAGTGCTCCAGACTTCCCTCTCCAGAGCAACACTAGTGACTTCCTCCTGGGGGATCCCGAGACGTTCCAAGGCCAGTGAGTCAATGTGTTTCCTCCAACTGCGCCTTGGTCTGCCCCCGGGGCTCCTCCCAGTGGGACGTGCCCCAAGGACCTCCTAACCAGATGCCCGTACCTAAGCTGGCTCCTTTCCAGCTGAAGAAGCAGCGACTCTACTCCCGAGTCTCTCTCGTGTGACTGAACTTCTCACCCTATACAGGTATCTCTAAGGGAGATGCCAGCCACCCGTCGAAGAAAACTCATTTCGGCCGCTTGTATTCTTTCGGTCATGAACCACACACACTTCATGACCATAGGTGAGAGTAGAAACAAAGAGACAGTCACACTGAGGAAAAGACAGGGAGCAGAGCTGTAGGTAGCAGAGACTAAAGAAATGCTCTCTGGGAGTAACGGGATGGATAGGATCAGAAATGAGTACATCAGAGGGACAGCGCATGTCCGATGTTTTGGAGATAAAGTCAGAGAGGCCAGTCTGAGATGGTTTGGACACGTACAGAGGAGGGATAGTGAGTATATCAGAAGGATGTTGAGGTTGGGAACTGCCAGGCAGGAGGCCGCCCCAGAGGAAGACCAAAGAGGAGATTTATGGATGTTGTAGTGAAGGAGGACATGAAGTCAGTTGGTGTGAGAGAAGAGGAGGCAGAGAGAGGACAGGGTGGTGAGATGGAGAGGCAGATGATTCACTGTGGCGAACCCTGAAGGGAAAAGCCGAAAGGAAAACAAGATTTAAGATTATAGCATAGCTGCTGGAAAATAACACGTTTGCGACAGAAGGACTCCCATTATGAACGCACATAGAAACAGAAATACAGTATAGGATAATACTGGCCATGAACATTATTAGGGATGCACCGAAAGGGAAATTCTTGGCCGAAACCGAATACCGAATATAGAAAACAGTTTGCCCAATATCCGAATATTACTATTATACATATTTTTTCCTACGATTGCTGTCATGGAAATGGATGTCATGAAAGAAATGGTTATGGCAAAACTTAACTTAAAAATAATCACTATGATGGGTCCATAAAACATTTATTCAGCTCTTTTGAATGCATTAATTGCATACTAGCAACTAACTAACTAACTAATTGCATACACTATCGGTGATATATTTTCTGCCTATTCGGGCCGAAACCGAATAGGCTGAAAATGCATTTTTAGCCATTTTCTGCCGAATATTTTCTGCGGCCGAATATTCGGTGCATCACTAAACATTATAGTCTATTCTGTTACATACATGCAATATACAACACCTTGACTGATTGAATACTTTATTAACAGTCAAATAGTACGTGTGGTATGATTATACAATGATGAATGATGCTAAAAGCATAATAACGCAACAATTGTGGTCCTGTTTATTCAATTCATCACATTTATTTATAATCCATGTCAAGCTGCCACATTCTGTTAATTTCTGCATAAATAACATTCACTCGACTTTGAAAGTGGAGAAACCTCTCCCTGTCTAATTGCCTAAACACAAGCACCAGTAATCACAGTCGGCAGCATTATTCTGTTTCTAACCTGAGCTTTATCTTGCTCAGCTCAGAAAGGCCAATGCCACCATTACAGCCCTTTGGCTATTATCGCACTTTTGATATGATAATGTTATGACCTTTTGCCAAAAAGTTGATTCAGAAAGGCCAACTGCCCTGGCTTCAACCACAATGATTACCTGCTGCCAGCCATGTTAGTTCTTTAGGCCATTTATACCTGAGGCCGATTCTTTAAAAAAAATGTCAGTTTTCATGTTTCTATATCAGTGGTTCTCAATATTTCATGTCAAGGACCCCAGAAACTATGTGTAATTGGCCACCGACCCCCATCTGAAAATATGTTCTTCCAAGGACCCCCCCAGAAGGAAAGATTTGAGTTAAAAATGTATGTAACGTTTGAAAGAATATGTTCAAAGATTTGTGCCACATTTTCACGATTTTACAAAAAATAGCAGATCTACAAGCTTGTAGATCTGCTATTTTTCAACAGCTAAAGGATAACATAATGCTTAAAACACCAAAAGGGGTTCCCGCCCAAAATGGGTTAGAGTTAGACATTACGCTCAGATGAAAATTGAAATGCCACATGGCTGAACTTTGGCTATTGTGTAACCCTGACTGAAGGCGTTCTCTTCCGTCAGTTCATGTCTCTCTACTAGCCCAATGGCATGGCCAGAGTCATATCACAGAGCGGCGCTTTTTTCATTTTAAAATGTCTGGTTTCCACACAGGCTAATGCCTCACAGCCTGAACCATCAAAATGTTGAGACAAAAGGGTGGTGCAGAGAGAGAGAGAGAGAGAGCATGAGATTTTGGTGTTTTAAGCATTCATTTCTACTTTAGCTATTGAAAAATAGCAGATCTACAAGCTCATAGCGCACCACCGAGTGGCGCGCTACGAGCTTGTAGGTCTGCTATTTTTGAAAAGTCGTGAAAATGTGGAGCAAATCTTTGAATATATATTTCAGAGTGAACATTTTTAACTAAAATATTGGCTTCTGGGGGGGGGGGGGGGTCCCTGGAACAACATATTTTGAGATGGGAGTCCGTGGCCCAATGGAGAAAATTCTGGGGGTCCTTGACATGAAAAAGGTTGAGCACCACTGACATAGAAACATGGGTTTTTCTGAAAAATGTTAGGATATATATTTTTTTAATCGACCTCAGTCCAAAATGGGTTAAAGGCTGAATGGTTGATTGCACGTGTGATTTACAGGCTTTGTTAATAATGATAATGAATTTATTTATAATATATCTCATTTCTAGACATAGTCACAAAGTGCTTTACAGCGTCGAGCAAAAGAAAACAACAAAAGATCAATCCATGCAATAGCAGGCATACAAATATAAAATAATTCAAAAATGACAATTAAAAAAAGGCTTTAACATATAGGTGGATTTTCAGGAGAGATTTAAACGATCCGATGACACCGAATTTGCACATTCCAGAGCTTGGGGGGGCTGGATTGCAAAAGCCCTGCCACCCTTTGTGACGAGCTGAGCTGTAGAGGGGTCTCCAGGAGGGCCTTGTCTGAGGATCTGAGTGGGTAGGGGTCTCCAGGAGGGCCTTGTCTGAGGATCTGAGTGGGTAGGGGTCTCCAGGAGGGCCTTGTCTGAGGACCTGAGTGGGTAGGGGTCTCCAGGAGGGCCTTGTCTGAGGACATGAGTGGGTAGGGGTCTCCAGGAGTAGCCTGGCTAATAAGCCAGACTAATATCACACAACACTGTCGCGGTATATCAGTCTGGGCTGGCTCCACTTGGATTTCATTTCCCGGGGAACATTTTCTCTTTGACGCAATTGGTCAGAGCTACTGTCAGTCAAAGGTCTCAAGCATTGAACGTCACTGTACCAAAGCCCGCCTATATTGCATACCGTGTCCCGATTGGTCCGACCTGTTCTCTGCTGTAGGAAAGAGGCGTGCTACTGAGCCTCGCCAGACCGTAATCCGCTGGTAGGCAACTTTTTTTTGCCAACGGCTGATTCGGTCTGGTTTATTAACCAGGCTACTCCAGGAGGGCCTTGTCTGAGGACATGAGTGGGCGCACAGGCTTGTAGGGTTCCAGCATGTCAGAGACATAGCTAGGAGCCTGGCCATGAGAGCTTTAAAAGTCATGAGTAAAACTTTAAAATCAATTCTGAACGGGTAACCACTAACCAATGAAGAGTAGCTAAGATGGGGGTGATGTGGTCACATCTTTTGGAGTTGGTTAACAGTCTGGCAGCTGAGTTCTGTACTTATTGTAGACGGGATGAAACTTTTTTTTGCAGAGACCGGAATAAATTGAGTTACAATAATCCAGACGAGAAGAAATTAAAGCACGAATGACCTTTTCTAGATCCGCCGGTGACGGGAAACTTTAAATTCTGGCTATATTCCTTAATTGGAAGTAGCACGTTAGAACGACTCTCGTTACTTGTGGAGTAAAATAGAGGCCAGAATCGAACATCACACCCAGGTTACGGGTGTTTTGGGGTACCAAAAATGAGTTTGGGGTACCAAAAATGATGATTTTGTCTCATTCAATTCAAAAAGTTGTTTGACATCCAGCCCTTAATATCAGCGAGACATGATAAAAGACTGGACAGATTACCGGAAACACCAGAAGGAAATTTTTACCTGAGATCAGATTCTAAAAATGTCTTCTAAATCCTGACAGTTTTCTGAAAAAGCTATGTTTCTATGTCAGTGGTTCTTTGATTTTTCAAAAATATCAGACCTACAAGCTCGTATCGCGGCACTCGGTGCCGCGCTACGAGCTTGTAGATCTGCTATTTTTCAATAGCTAAAACATAACATAATGCTAACACCAAAAGGGGTTCCCGCCCAAAATGGGTTAAGGAATATATTTCATAGACCTCACCTGACCTTACCATTGCTTCTGTATTCATTGCCATCTTCTTGGACTTCTTGTTGGAAGTCTTCAATAGAAAGGTTCGATCAAAGTTAATTACAAATCACTCAAGAGTAATTCATTACTTTGCTTTGACAACATTGTTTCATGTTTTTTTCATGATTTTACTGAGTCAGTGTAAACATGATCCAAAATGGGCCTGTGTGGGGTAACTATGCACTATTTCAGTAGACTGTATGCAGCTACATTTGTTCACAAGCTTAAAGGTATATTCAGTGATTTGACATAATCTAAATATCACTTATTTTTTCTTTTTTTCTGGATAATCCTCCCTACTATAGAGTGTGCTGACCATATAAGGAGTTCCTCCCTGTCCCCAGTGAGCCCCTGGGGTCAAAAAACCCTAGTTTCAGTTTTGGTGGCGGGTGGCAAAACCTTCATCCAATCAGGATGAGAGGGGCCTTCCTCCAATCATGATCGAGCCTTGGTGCACATGCTGTTGGCCTGTTGCACTTCCCCCCACTGTAGAGCGTGCATGTGCACATTTTGTTACCGGGGTGGACTGGGTGGTTTTCCAAATCACCCAAATCACTGAATGCTCCTTTAACCAACAAGAGACAATACATACGGTCTGTGGTAGAGGAATCAAATACCCATTCTTTCAGGGTAACAGTAACAGTGTCCCAACCATGTAATAAAATATTTGTCTTATTCACTTGTGTTGCAACCAGTCAAACACCACTGCTGCCGTCCACATTTTGTTGGCTAAAAATTGAACTTTGTAAAGAAGTGAAGAGAGACTGTTGCTCACATCATAACACTTATTGTCTGTGGCTCTGTGCTGTCATTTCTGCACAAGCACATAGAAGTCTGGAGCTGTGGATAGGTTGGATTTAGGAAGGCTTTAGGAAGTACTGAAGTACACAGTACTTTGCTACTGAAGGTGGCCAATGTTGCATACAAACTGCCGTACTGTATCTCAACCACTAGATGGCAGGATTGGCCTATATTTTGAGTTTGTAACACTGAGCAGTCCTCACAATATTCACTGTAAAAGAAGATATGCTGCACACGAATAATACATAATGACTGATGTAAAGTAGCCCAGTATAATTAATTCAGCCAAAAGGTTGGATTATTTTCTTTGTAATGATTCATAGACTTCTGTGAATCTGTGAAGTATAAACTATTCCCTCGTACTCCTAATGAACCAACCGCTGACATTATCATAAAAAGAGTTAAAGGAAGACTCACAAATATATAGTTCCCTAAATCTTTATTTGAGAAAGCAGAGCTATATCTCCTTACTCCTTCCCCCCTGTGTGGACAGGTTGAGGGTTATGTTGGCTTTGATTTGACTTGTTAACTTGTTTCCAGGGCTAAGAGAGACATGTTCCACTCACTGCCAGGAATTCGGAAGTAGTACCCCTACCCCCAGATAGCCAATTAGTAGTACTAGTCTGGTCCTTGCAACGCATCACCAAAATAAATGCAGGCTTCCTTGACTTCCTTCCTAGTTTATTTAAATTTCCATAAGGCTATAACTAAGGTCACGTTATGTTTTTCAGTTGAAAATGTGATATTTTCTGCTGAGCAACCGACAGCCATGAGGTAAATCAGCCCTCTGACTTAAAACAGTCATTTATGGGAGAGAGGCAGCCAGATGGACTAATGGACAACAACACAGATGTACACTATCCTTAAGGCTGGACTAATGGACTACAACACAGATGTACACTATCCTTAAGGCTGATAACTCTTTAAGACAGAACTGTGTCATACTACTTGTCACTATGACAAGACTTAACCCAACGCCTGGAACCTGGAACACATATTTGTCACCTTAGATTTTAACCACTTTAACCATTATTTTAAACTTTAGCTATTGCAAAATAGCAGATATACAAGCTCATAGCACGGCACGGAGTGCCGCGCTACGACCTTGCAGATCTGATATTTTTGAAAACTTATTTAACTCATATATTTGCTTATTGGGGGTCCCTGGAACAACATATTTTCAGATGGGGGTCGGCGGCCAAATACATATAATATTTGGGGTCCTTGACATGAAAAGGTTTGAGCACCACTCATCTGTATTTCAGACTCAGGCTCCATATCACATACAAAATAACAATACACAATAAATAAGATAAAAACAAACAAACAAAAAAGACAAGGATATAAATGCACCTCCGCTAGAGTTAGTGCCTAAGTGTCCTTGAGCAAGACCTAATAGCTCCAGATGCCTTGCACGGTTTCCTAATATGCCACGTGCGTGCGTGCGAGAGAGTGAATGTAATGTACATTGTAAATCGCTTTGGATAAAGGTGCTTTACAACCCACCCCCCCCCTTAAGGCCTCCACACACACACACACACACACACACACACACACACACACACGTGTGTGACTGTACCCGACTGCTCAAACAGCGCATTTAACATAACCATGGCATCACAGCATTTCCACGTTTTGTGGAGAAATATGCACATATATTTTTGCCAAAGGATAAATATGACCCCCGCACATCGGAACAAAACCAGGGGTAGAGTGGCTGGATGGTAACCACAAGGTTGCCAGTTCGAACCCGGGCTCCCCCAGAGGTAGTGTCAAAGTGTCCTTGAGCAAGACACTGAGTCTGAACCCCTAGTTGCTCCTGATGTGCTGGTTGGTGCCTTGCATGGTTTCTGCTGCCATCGGTGTATGAATGTGTGTGTGTGTGTGTGTGTGTGTGTGTGTGTGTGTGTGTGAATGGGTGAATTGATGAATTGATGCACAATCTACGTAAAGCGCCTTGGATAAAGGCGCTATTATAAATGCACCATTTACCATTTATGGCTCTGGTTCTGTAATGTACAGTTACCATTATGCTGTAGGATGTGCAATTTCCAGCAGGTCAAAATAAGACTATAACTACTACTGTATATGAACATTTTTCTTCCCTGGGAATATTTTCCAGTGTTCAGTCGTGGCAGCTGAAAAGGTAAATCGATCATTGGAGAGTATATAAGAAAGCGCAGGATGAAGCTGTGACTTTATTGGCTGAGGTTGGACTAATATAGTCGCAGAGAGACTAATAGGTAGCATAAAACCGTGACTGGCTGACCTCTCGGCCATTATTCCTCCTATTATACTAGGAGGATCTTTGATCAATGTCCACACCAGAATCCAACTGTCCTTAGAGGCAAGCGAAGCCGGCTCCATCTGCCATTGAGAGCAGTATTATTTATTTTCATAGGCTGTAGCGAGGCAGCTATCTACCGTACATAGGCTGTAGCGAGGCAGCCATCTACCGTACATAGGCTGTAGCGAGGCAGCCATCTACCGTACACACAATTCCCAGTTTCTTTAGCCTTTATAGAAAACCGCATATATCATATCTTATCGTCACAAACAGAATATCGTGTAGATATACATGACAGTGGCAACAAAGGCGAGATGAGGTGAGGCGAGCCACGGTGTCTGTGAAACCGCCACAGATGAGGAGTGTAAATTGGAAGAAGTCTTGACTTAACTTGGTAATATGTTAAATGGTGCATTTATATAGCGCTTTTATCCAAAGCGCTTTACATATAGATTGTGCATTACATTCACACACACACATTCAGACACTGATTGCAGAGGAAACCATGCAAGGCACCAACCTGCACATCGGGAGCTATTAGGGGTTCAGCGTCTTGCTCAAGGACACTTCGACACCAACTCTGGGGGAGCCTCAGTGGGATGGAACTGGGAACCTCACGGTTTGCCCATCCGGTCGCTCTTATAAGCCGCTGCCGCCCCTCGGGCCTCACCTCACTCAATAGGAGTCTTGACTTGTACCACCTTTCTCCCATCAAAACATATTAGCATTTAACTGACGCTAGTCTGTCGGCGACATGAAAGGATGGCTTTCTGTGATATGATTATGAAGGCTTGTCAAGAAGAAGGAGAATACCAGCACTCACGGAGTCCTTTAAGGCACTTTATTGTTTCATCTTTACAAGGGAAAGGTGAGCTGCAAGCAGCAACACAACGAACGCGTTTCGGCCAAGGGAGAGGGGTGGACTTTAATTGAGTTTTGTTGAGACGAGAGGCCCTAAGACATGCCCTCTTTTTAAACTTTAAAAAAGGTTTTCTAGCGGGTTTTGTTGCTCTACCTTTCTTTTCAACTAAGAATAAGCCTGTTTGTAGCCTCTTTGGCACTTCATGTGTGTGTTTACTATTTGCTATGTGTAGTTTTTCTGAGTACTTAACTCTCCCCTCCTCTTTAGGGACTCAGCCAGTGATACCCTGTGTCTGTGAACCTATTTAGTATTTATTGTCTCCACCAGGCCGAAGGCATGGGGAGAGAGTATGTTTTGCACTCCGTCCGTGTGTGTGTGTGTGTGTGTGTGTGTGTGTGTCCGTCCTTCCTTCCGTCCGTCTGTGTACAGCTAATCTCCGGCACCGTAAACCTGGTCGATGCCAAACTTTGCACACACACTCCCTGGATGCCAACGATGAACCTCTGCCCCGCATTTTCCAGAACGGCCTGTTATAGCGCCACCATGAGGCAGCTTTTCACATTTCTTACCTAAAACTGCACCGATCTGCGTGAAACGTTGCATGCACACTCCCTAGAGGCCATGGACAAACCTTTGACCTGCATTTTCCGCATCTGCCTTTTATAGCGCCACCAGGAGGCCGAGTTTTGTAAAACACATTTTTTGATATTACTCCTCCAGATTCTGTCCAAAAATCTCACAAATCGTTACACAGTATCTCTATGCGCATGTGCTCAAGTCGGATCTGTCCGATATTTCATATTCCATCCTAATTAGCTATAATTGGCTTTCACAGTTTGCAAGATTGCCCCGTTTTGAACAAAAGCCTCAAATCATGAACGCAGCATGCAATTTACGTGAAATCTTTCACACATTTTCTTACTAGGCTGAGGAATATATCCCACCCTTTTCACATTGGACTGTTATAGCGCCACCAACAGGTTGATTTTTGCAAAACACATTTTTGGAACAAAATGCCTCAAGTCATCCAATTGCCCTCAAAGGCAAACATTTATATTAACATTTATATTACTCCTAAACATTTTGCCAAACATCTCACACAGTCCTATCCTCCTGGTGGAGACCTGTGCCCAGAAGGGCACTTTTTCTAGTCAATGTTGTATATTTGATGTATTTGTAACTTGGACTTAAATACTGGTACCAGCATGGTGCCTTATGAATTCCTGAAGTCTTATGGACAAATGTTGTGACATTTTCGTTAAACTTGTGTTGTTGACTTTATTATGTTTGCACTTACGTTGTGGTGCTGCTTGCAGCATACTTATTCTATTTAATGGGCTTAGCTGGTTGTTTGTATCAACCCGGACAGGGGAGGATGTCGCACTGCTGGGCAGTATAAATGTGACACTTTGCCTTGTTTACAACATTTTCAACGCTGACGAAGGCCCTTGGCCGAAACGTGTTCGTTGTGTTGCTGCTTGCAGCTCACCTTTCCCTTGTAAAGATGAAACAATAAAGTGCCTTAAAGGACTCCGTGAGTGCTGGTATTCTCCTTCTTCTAAAGTGTTTCCTGACCGTGCACCCGGTAAAATGTAAAAAGAGATTGAGACAGTGGAGTTGTGCGTGCTTCCCTCTTTTCAATATGAAGGCTTGTCACAATGGTCTTAAGTTAAAAAAATCACACCTGTGTGAAGTGAGCTCATCCTACTGTACATCATCTCATTCCGGCACAATCGTTATGCGATGCTCAACCAATGGCCCCATCTCTCACCCCATCTCTCACCCCATCTCTCACCCCATCTCTCACCCCATCTCTCACCCAATCACAATTTTGCGTGCTCACTTTTTCCATCTTCACTTTTCTCTTCAACGTTTGTGCTTACACAAACCACTGAAAGCTGTCCATAGGAGGGGCTATAGCGCCCCTCAAAAATAACCCGAGGCTATGGACATAGTGGAGGGGCTATAGCGCCCCTCAAAAATAACCCGAGGCTATGGACATAGTGGAGGGGCTATAGCACCTCTCAAAAATAACCCGAGGCTATGGACATAGTGGAGGGGCTATAGCGCCCCTCAAAAATAACCCGAGGCTATGGACATAGTGGAGGGGCTATAGCACCTCTCAAAAATAACCCGATGCTATGGACATAGTGGAGGGGCTATAGCGCCCCTCAAAAATAACCCGAGGCTATGGACATAGTGGAGGGGCTATAGCACCTCTCAAAAACAACCCGAGGCTATGGACATAGTGGCTTTCCCCCCATATACGCTTATATGTATTCATCTATGCAGTGAAGAAGACACTGCAGAAGCAGAGAAGCAAGAACAACTTGGCTATTATCTCCGCCAGGCCGGAACGGCCGCCAAGGGGCGGGCAGGGATTATGTTCACGCTCCTGTGAGTCCGTCTGTCTGTGAGATGCCGATCTTGGGCACTGCTGGACCGATCACATTCCTATTAGACCAAGGAAGAAACGCTTAAAGTCGGCCTCATGGTGGCCAACTTCACATTTTCGCCTATATCTCTTAAACCGTAGGTCATACAGTCACAATAAATGCCCCCCATAATTTCTTGGATCACGACGCAACTCCCCAAATACACCCATTGGCTGAAATCCATTGCCATGGCAACACTGAGTCATGATTTTGACTTCTATCCAAATCGGTATAGACCATTTGCAGACCGCGGCCATGTTTCCATCAGAGTTTGGAAGCACTCGTTTTCAGTAAAGCAATGTCCTGCTGCCTCTTGCATTATGTGCTAATTCAAAACAGGTGGTACACAGGGCAGTTGAGTGATATCTAACGAGCACTTCCAAACTCCAGCACTTAGAAAAGGAATCATTTGGAAGGACACAAAGTAACTCATAACATGTATACAGTGGATTTTTATGAAAGAAAGAATAATTCAAGCTTTCTCTACAGCTGCAATGTTGGTGAGTTTGACGTTGTTTAATACAATCACATAGGACTTTTCTGTTTGGATGAATGGGCTGCCAATGGAAGTTGCACCTAGGTAGCACCTTTCCATTAACTTACACCGGGGCTCCACCGGGCGCGTCAGCGTCGCGTCGCGTGCGTCAAAAAACGAACCGGGGCAATTTGAATGCAGTCACGCAACGCGGGCAGTGGAGCCACCATTCATTGATTAAAAAGGGAACATTCCCTGACGGAGACACGACGCTGACGCCTCCGGTGGAGCCCCGGCGTTATATGGTAAGGTGGCCGCGGTCTGCATATGGAGAATAGAGTGGTGGCACCAGCTCTCTACCACTTTGGTGAAGAAGAACAGTGTCCTGGCCTCCTTATCTCAAGCATCCAGTCGGCGTGGTGGTGATGCTCTGCTCGCCAGTCATTATACATGGCAGAACTCCCAGAATGCCAGAGTGTAATTACTTGGGAAATCTGAGCACGGTGTGTGAAGGGACGAGAGACACACTTATAGGGAGAGAGAGAGAGAAACGGGGGGGATGGAAAAGGAGAGATAATGCAATGGCTCCCTCACTCAAAGAAGAGGCGATGAGTGGAGAATCCCATCTGGACCACTCGGGGGTGCCCCATCCTCTCAAACTAATGAGGACGTATTGAAGTCCCTTTTGAATGACTGACTGACTGACTGAGTCTTAATTTGATTCTCATGGTCATTAGGAGCCATGATTTGAGCATGATTTTGAGGCTTTATATTGGCAGCAACATGTCCCCCTTGTCCTGACTAAAGTAGCGAGGAAAGTTTGGTGGGTAAATTAAGAAAACCCGGGCTATAAGAAAACCGTTTCCTTTGTTTACACATCTGCATCTGTTTGCACTCCATTAACCCATTTTGGACTGAAAAAAAGGCTTTTAAATCCTGACAGTTTTCTGAAAAACCTATGTTTCTATGTCAGTTGTGCTCAACCTTTTTCATGTCAAGGACCCCCAGAATTATCTCTATTGGGCCACGGACCCCCATCTCAAAATATGTTGTTCCAGGGACCCCCACAGAAGCAAATATTTTTGTTAAAAATGTTCGCTCTGAAATATATATTCAAAGATTTGCAGCACATTTTCACGACTTTTCAAAAAAAGCAGACCTACAAGCTCGTAGCGCGCCACTCGGTGGCGCGCTATGAGCTTGTAGATCTGCTATTTTTCAATAGCTAAAGTATAACGTAATGCTTAAAACACCAACAGGGGTTCCCGCCCAAAATGGGTTAATTGTTTGCATATAATACTAGCTGCAAATGTAGCTTATATGGCCAGGTCAATTAATTTGTTTTGAAACAGCCATAGTGGCTCAGGGGTAGAGTGACTGGTAGGTTTGTGCCTCGCATGGTTTCCTTCCTCTGCACATTGGTTTATGAATGGGTGTGTCTATGCATGGCAGCAGTGTGCTGTGTAGTAGTCCAGGGGTTCTCAACGTTTTTGGCCGGGGACCCCCGGAAATGCTTTGGCAATGTCTCGGGACCCCCGCCCCGCCCCCTCCCGACCCCCAATATAAATTGACTGCTACAATAACCTTAAACCATTTTGGGCGGGAACCCCTTTTGGTGTTTTAAGCATTGTTATAATTTAGCTATTGAAAAATAGCAGATCTGGCGCGCTACGAGCTTGTAGGTCTGCTATTTTTGAAAAATCGTGAAAATAAAATTTAAAAAAAAATCTTTTCTTTATTTTTTTTTGAAAATAATTTGGGGACCCCCTAAAATAATTTGGCGACCCCCCGAGGGGTCGCGACCCACGGGTTGAGAACCCCTGTAGTAGTCTGTCCTATTAGTTTCAATTTCCTATATCCCAGTGTGTTTTCTCCGCTGAGCTGGCCACCTGCAGGGGGGGGGGGGGGGGGAAGGGCGGGCTAATGGCTTTTAGCCAGCTGTGACAGGTTTACCTGTCATTTACTGTTGGCACTGCTATGAAACGCCGAAGCCCAACATGAGGTATTTTGGACAGATTGTTAATCCCGCAGCTCATTTTAGCTGTCTTGCTTTTTGCTACAGAAGTGATGGCTTGTTGTCATGCCGGCCATCCCCCCCGTTTCTCATTTTACTAGAGCAGATACCGCTGTCCGTCAGGCACTCTATAGCCCATTCTGGGCGGGAAGGGAACCCCTTTTGGTGTTTCAAGCATTATGTTATACTTGAGCTATTGAAAAATAGCAGATCTACAAGCTCGTAGGTTGAGTTTGTAGGTCTGCTATTTTTGAGAAATCGTGAAAATGTGGCACAAATCTTTGAATATATATATATATATTCTTTCACAGTGAACGTTTTTAACTCAAATCTTTGCTTCTCCCTGGAACGACATATTTTCAGATGGGGGTCAGTGGCCAAATACAGATAATTCTGTGGGTCCTTGACATGAACAAGGTTGAGCACCACTGACATACAGAAAAATAGTTTTTTTTAAGGAAAACTGTTGCGATCTATAAGCCTTTTAAAAAAAAAGGTCGAGGTCAGAATGGGCTAGTGATGTAGCCACTAGCCAGGCCTCGGGTCAGAATGGGCTAGTGATGTAGCCACTAGCCAGGCCTCGGGTCAGAATGGGCTAGTGATGTAGCCACTAGCCAGGCCTCGGGTCAGAATGGGCTAGTGATGTAGCCACTAGCCAGGCCTCGGGTCAGAATGGGCTAGTGATGTAGCCACTAGCCAGGCCTCGGGTCAGAATGGGCTAGTGATGTAGCCACTAGCCAGGCCTCGGGTCAGAATGGGCTAGTGATGTAGCCACTAGCCAGGCCTCGGGTCAGAATGGGCTAGTGATGTAGCCACTAGCCAGGCCTCGGGTCAGAATGGGCTAGTGATGTAGCCACTAGCCAGGCCTCGGGTCAGAATGGGCTAGTGATGTAGCCACTAGCCAGGCCTCTGGTCAGAATGGGCTAGTGATGTAGCCACTAGCCAGGCCTCGGGTCAGAATGGGCTAGTGATGTAGCCACTAGCCAGGCCTCGGGTCAGAATGGGCTAGTGATGTAGCCACTAGCCAGGCCTCGGGTCAGAATGGGCTAGTGATGTAGCCACTAGCCAGGCCTCGGGTCAGAATGGGCTAGTGATGTAGCCACTAGCCAGGCCTCGGGTCAGAATGGGCTAGTGATGTAGCCACTAGCCAGGCCTCGGGTCAGAATGGGCTAGTGATGTAGCCACTAGCCAGGCCTCGGGTCAGAATGGGCTAGTGATGTAGCCACTAGCCAGGCCTCGGGTCAGAATGGGCTAGTGATGTAGCCACTAGCCAGGCCTCGGGTCAGAATGGGCTAGTGATGTAGCCACTAGCCAGGCCTTGGGTCAGAATGGGCTAGTGATGTAGCCACTAGCCAGGCCTCGGGTCAGAATGGGCTAGTGATGTAGCCACTAGCCAGGCCTCGGGTCAGAATGGGCTAGTGATGTAGCCACTAGCCAGGCCTCGGGTCAGAATGGGCTAGTGATGTAGCCACTAGCCAGGGCAGTGAAGTGTATTGTTTGTGCTACACATGTTATCCAGTGGAAGGAACTGGGCTGTAGTAGATGAGATGTGAGTTTAGGGGGGGGGGGGGGGGGTTCTGCGTTGGCTGGCTCCCTCTATGGTTCACTGCAGACCGTGATGTCAGTGGAGAGACAATGTTGAGGTCCATATAGAGGCTCTGAATTCACAGCTTTTTTTGACTGCCCGGCGGGTAACAGAATAATAATATCCACAGCACGACGGTGTCGCATGCCGAAAACAACTACGATTTTAATCAAGTGATTGAGTATACATTAAAGGCTTTAGTGCTGCCTTCTCTTCTCGTTAGGCAGATTTTTTTTTAAAACGAGATATATATATATATATATATTTTTTTACAGTTAGATTTTATTATCGCAAGAACGATGCCTTTCATTATCGCATTGTAACTTTTCAGCAATATAAAGCCATAGAGTATTAAAAGGATAGAGACTGAACCGGAGCGGAAGTTGCTCAGTGGCGTTTTGAAGCACCCGGAAGAACCGTCTACTTCCACGTTTTTTTCCCGATTTGGACACCAAATTTGGTGTCCAAAATGCAGAAGTGCAAACGGGCGCTCAATGTTAAACCCCAGCTGCACAGGGTTTCCTCGTCATAACTCCACGGGTCCGCCTGCAGTCCCCGCTCTTACCACTAGGGCCGAGCGCCTCAACGTTGGAGAGCCTCACTGGGGGCTTGTATAATAAAGCCTGCAATTTCTATTCGCTTGGATTCCCCATCGATGATGTCACTGGAAGATGGTTTCGGAACTGCCCACAGCCCTCTGAGACAATTTTCCCATGAACATTAGTGAGGACCAATTATATGAAGATAGGTTGCAAAGTTGTTGTAGAGGTTGGCCCCTCCCCCAACAGTCATTACAGAAGTCAGTGGTCAACTAGACCAGGGGTTCTCAACCCGTGGGTCGCGACCCCTCGGGGGGTCGCCAAATTATTTTAGGGGGTCCCCAAATTATTTTCAAAAAAAAAAAAAAAAAAAAAAGATTTTTTACCAATTTTATTTTCACGATTTAAAAAAAATAGCAGACCTACAAGCTCGTAGCGCGCCACTCGGTGGCGCGCTATGAGCTTGTAGATCTGCTATTTTTCAATAGCTAAATTATAACATAATGCTTAAAACACCAAAAGGGGTTTCCGCCCAAAATGGTTTAAGGTTATTGTAGCAGTCAATTTATATTGGGGGTCGGGAGGGGGCGGGGCGGGGTCCCGAGACGTTGCCAAAGCATTTCCGGGGGTCCCCGGCCAAAAACGTTGAGAACCCCTGAACTAGACCCTTGAAGTCTAAACCATGCTCTATAGTGGTTCCCAAAGTGGGGTCCGGGGACCCCTAGGGGTCCTTGAGAGAGTTCCAGGGGGTCCACAGCTAAATGATAGTTAGGAACCAAATGGACCCTTATGGGTCTGTAACTCAGAGAGTGTACAAATGGAACCAAATGGACCTTGACCGGTCCATTTGGTTCCATTTGTACACTCAGAGTTAACCCATTCAGGCCTGACGTCGAAATAAAAAAAACGTTCGCTTTGAAAGAATATATATTCAAAGATTTGTGCCGCATTTTTACGATTTTCCAAAAATAGCAGACCTACAAGTTCATAGCGCGCCACTCGGTGGCGCGCTATGAGCTTGTAGATCTGCTATTTTTCAATAGCTAAAGTATAACATAATGCTTAGTTAAAACACCAAAAGGGGTTCCCGCCCAAAATGGGTTTAAAGCTATAATATGACACACATGCGTCCTCAGGTCTAAATGGGTTAAATTAACATTGATTTTACAATATACATTGGGGTCCCAGAGATAGAAATGGGGGACTGTAGCCTAATTCAGGTCAAACCGGGGGGTCCTTGAAATGAAAATGGTTGAAAATCACTGCTAGAACCGTGAAAATCTACTCTTATGGGGGTCCTTGGCATATATTTTCAAAAGGGGGTCCACGGGCTAATGAGTGTCAATTTGGGGGTCCTTGACATGAAAAACATAAAGATGCCTGTAATTGCTTGGTATATTGCTTGGAAATGTGTCATTTCTGCCCTGTGCACCTTTTTATTATGAAGCCTAAGTAAAAGCCAAACAGAAATGTAATTTCTATTCATATTAAATGTCCCAATGCCAAAACACAATTAAATCGCTAATCGCAATTATGTGTGAGACAATTAATCATCAACCTAAATTTGTAACAGCCGATCCCTAGTCCAGGCCTCTTTTGTGTAGCAGTCTTGGGCTATCTTCTTGCTATAGTTGATTAAAATCCATTCTAGGCGGGAACCCCTTTTGGTGTTTTAAGCATTATGTTATAAATATAATGTTGAATTTTTTTTGAAAAAATCGTGAAAATGAGCGGAAAATATTTGGATATATATTCTTTCAGAGCGAACGTTTTTAACTAATAATCTTTGCTTCTGCGGGAGGGGGGGTCCCTCGAACAACATATTTTGAGATTGGGGTCCGGGGCCAATTACATATACATGTAATTCCTGGATGTATTTCTTACAATTGTGTTTTTTATCAAAAGGATGACAGAAAATGCTATGTGAAATATTTTTTTTAGATTAGATGGAAAAAAGTAAAGGGCTAAAATAATTGTCAGACTAAAACTAGACTAAAATGTCAAGTTTTTGTTGACCAAAACTAGACAAATACATTTACGGATTATTGGACTAAGATTAAGACTAAAATGCTCGACTTTTAGTCGACTAAAACGTGACTAAATAAAAATAGGATGAGTTCGACTAAATACTATAAAAACTAACAACGGTGATTGAAACTGGACTAAGACTGAGACTAAATTTAAAAATAGCCGACAAAAACAACACTGCTACAAGCTCATAGCGCGCCACCGAGTGGCGCGCTATGAGCTTGTAGGTCTGCTATTTTTGAAGAATCGAAGAACGACTGACATAGAAACGGAAAACTGTCAGGATGTAAAGACATTTTTAGAATCTGATCTCAGGTCAGAATGGGTTAAGAGAGAGAGAGAGCTACAGTAATTGTACCGTTCTGTTAATTTAGCGTTTGCCTTTTACTCTATATTTTATCTGGCTGTTGAATTTCAATGAGTGTGACTATTCTTCGTGGTCAAGCAATATATAAATGGCTCCTAATTAATTTGTGGAAATTCTTTATAAAAGGAATGCCTTCTCTTCAGACACTCATATATATATATATACGAAAAGCATCCCTCTATTGCCTAACCTGTCGAACCAGAAGCGTTGGCAACCGCGGCCAACTGTGTGTGAAGTGTGAAGCAGGCCAGTATTAATCCATTTTGGGCGGGAACCCCTTTTGGTGTTAGCATTATGTTATGCTTTAGCTATTGAAAATTAGCAGATCTACAAGCTCATAGCGCGCCACTGAGTGGCGCGCTACGAGCTTGTAGGTCTGCTATTTTTGACCACTGACATAGAAACATAGCTTTTTCAGAAAACTGTCAGGATGTAGAAGACATTTGGACAGAATGGGCTAAAGTACAATGTATTCCCAGCTGCGATGGCCAGAACAGGGAGGGGCATGGAGGCCAGAAGCAGCACAGATGAAGAGAGTAAATCCTCGTTAGGTGTCTTGTAATAAAGAATTACCTCTATCAGCCGGGCCTTTTTATTGTCAAAGAGTGCTCATCCATCACAAAAGGCCTTCGTACCTGCAAGCAAAGATTGCTTTTGAAATTACCTTACCTTCCGAGAGGTCCCTGGAGACTATAGGCTTAGGCTGGGCTGGGGGGAAGCAGGCAGATATGGGAATGGAAGCTTGTGTGAGAGAAGAAGGCCAACCTGAAGTCCCGTGTGCCGCAAAAGGTTGAATTTATCTGCTTAGCACGGGGGGGGGGGGGGGGGGGGGGGGGGGGGGGGGGGGGGGGGGGGGGGGGGGGGGGGGTGTGTTAACAATCAAATTACGTTCAAGACTGCACGGAAGAAACAGAGACGTTCCAAAAAGTGTGCATTATGTAAATAATTAGACGTTAAAATAATGTTGACTGCTTCCCAAGGTCGGTACAGTATTATATGCACTGTTTACACAGCTGTGCTGAGTGTGTTTGCCACAGTGTGGCAGGCAGAGTTAACTCCACAGATATCTATATGAGTGTGTTTGCCACAGTGTGGCAGGGCAGAGTTAACTCCACAGATATCTATATGAGTGTGTTTGCCACAGTGTGGCAGGGCAGAGTTAACTCCACAGATATCTCGCTGCCAATTAGCGACCCAAGAGCTCTGCCATCTCTGCATCAGACCAAAGCTCTCGCTTGGGCTAATCAAGGCCACTCTAGTCTCAACTTTCCTGGGGTCTCCAGTGTGAATGGTTGGTGAAGCCCGGCTGCTTTATCTTTCACCCAGCTGCTTCTCAGAACACTCACAGCCTCGGACAGAGGAGTCAGTCAGAGAGTCCAGAGAATTTTGTTCCTTTTCTTTTTTTTGTGCCGATAGAATTTCAGACACGAGCAAAAGAAATGGAAGGGGGAAGAAAGAGAGGGAGTCAAGTACATGGAGGGGTTTTAGCGCTTTCCCCTAATTGCCTATAGTCTCTCTGGGGTGTGTGTGTGCGTGCGTGCGTGCGTGCGTGCGTGCGTGCGTCCGTGCGTGCGTGCGCGGGATGCAGCCACTGCTGGCTATTTGCGCTTGCCTGCTACTGTGTGTGTGTGTGGGCTGTGAGTGATAGCTCTGGAGCTGTGAATTATATCATAGTGCGCCGTTGGTTTGGCTAACAAGCTGTAGTCTTCTGAGCATATAGAGGAGAGTGAGATACAGGCTAGATGGTGCTATAGATGGAGGAGCCAGACCGTGGGAGGACACTTCTGTCATCCATTCTCTCTTTGAAGGGATAGTACTGTGTCTTATCATAGCCCGTCTCTTTGAAGGGATAGTACTGTGTCTTATCATATGGACAGTACTGTCTTATCATAGCCCACCTAGTGTTGACATCTCTCTTTGAAGGGATAGTACTGTGTCTTATCATAGCCCGTCTCTTTGAAGGGATAGTACTGTGTCTTATCATAGGGATAGTACTGTCTTATCATAGCCCACCCTAGTGTTGACATTCTCTCTTTGAAGGGATAGTACTGTGTCTTATCATAGCCCGCCTAGTGTT